>NW_007726414.1:772177-782040 GCF_000696425.1 Galeopterus variegatus | reverse complement strand
TTACACACAGGTACTAATATTCAGGTCTGTACCCCACAGATATGTACAATTAACTATGTTACAATAAAAACAAATAAATAAAATTAAAAATTTTTTTTAAAGTGCAGCATAACTGCCATGGCAGAAGCATGCATATGTTGCAAAATTACATCTAAGGCCCAGATCTCTTGTCTGAGCTCCAGACTCATATCACCAAGGACCTATCGAACATTTTTATTTGGATATTGTTTCTATTATTTATTGCTGCCTAATATAATGCCCAAAGCTTAGTTTCTTAAAAC
Organism: Galeopterus variegatus; assembly: GCF_000696425.1. Taxonomy (NCBI): domain Eukaryota; kingdom Metazoa; phylum Chordata; class Mammalia; order Dermoptera; family Cynocephalidae; genus Galeopterus; species Galeopterus variegatus. The sequence goes on along the minus strand of NW_007726414.1, from coordinate 781,759 downwards.
AACAATGATTTATTATTTTTTTTAACCAATTTTTTTGTTTTTTGTTTTTTGTTTTTTGTTTTTTTTTGTCTTTTGTCTTTTTTTTTTTCCGTGTCCGGCAACGGATCGCAACCCTCAGTGTCGCCCCCGTACCGGACCGGGGACCGGCAACGGTATCGCAACCCTAGGTGCTGCTCCCGCGCCCCGCTCAGCCAGTGAGCGGGAACTGGTCCGTATGTGGGATCCAAACCCTCGGACGGGAGCGCCGCTGCGCTTCCCAAGCGGCACACAGGTGCTGCTCCCGCGCCCCGCTCAGCCAGTGAGCGGGAACCGGTCCGTATGTGGGATCCAAACCCTCGGACGGGAGCGCCGCTGCGCTTCCCAAGCGGCACACTATCCAGCGCGCCGCCGGGCCGGCCCTTTTTTAACCAATTTTTGGATTGGCTGAGCTCAGCTGAGTGGTTCTTCTGCTGAGGCTACTCCTATGTCTACATTTAGGTAGGAGTTTGGCTGGGGCTGGAACATGCCAGAAAGACTCTCATAGTTCTTCATCTCTCTGTCCATGGCCTCTTATCATTCAGTGGTCTAGCCTGAGTTCTCTTACAGCATGGTGACTGGTTCCAAAGGACAAGCCCCAATGCACAAGCACTTATCAAGCTTTCTGCTTACATCATGTTAATGTTTCATTTGCCAGACAAGTCCCATGGTCAAGCCCAGAGTTGATGTGGGAAGAGACTACACAAGAGCATAACTACTGAAGCCATTGATCACTGGGGGCCATCAATGAGATAGCCCATCATAGAGGTCCAGCTTTCACCTCCATGTTTAGACTGAAATCATCATGTCCCTTCAGAACAACCTCACAATGGTATTTTTATTTCTGGTATCATCACTCTCGAAATTTAGGAGTTATTGTCAACTCCACTATCTACCCTAATTACCTTTAATTAATTCTCAATTCCTTTCAATTCCCTCTGTAAAGTATTTTACTCTCTTCCCTTCTTTTTTCATATATACCACTACCTATTTTGTTCAGAATGATCTGCTAGCTTAGAGGGTCCAAGTTGTGTGCTGGTGTCCACAGTTATGCTGTAAAATGGTTATAGGTGTGAAAAGATAGTGATTCTCACTTGAGTATCTTGAGGTTAATACCCAGAGTCTCTGGGCTGGTCATCCCTGCCCAGAGCTGTCTTGTCCATCTGCCCCAGTGAGCAATACATACATCATTTTTCATATGTACCACTACATGAAAAATTTGGAAAATACTTTCATAAGTCAATTTCTTGCCTTTTATTCATCTTTCTTGCCACCACCAGGTTAACCTTTCCTAAGTACCACTTCATATTTTATGCTTCCTTCAACAAAACGAGTTTCCTATTACACATGATCTAAGCTGGCATCCATACATTTTCACCATCTGAAAATGGCGAACCTGCTTTTTGGCTTTTTGCCCACTTCTTCACAAAAAACCTACATCTGCCAAATTGATCTGATTAGCACCTCCTAAAAATGCCTTAATATTTTTTGCCTCCCTGCGTTAGGGCATGCCTACCCCCTTAGAAAATTTTTAAACCCCAACTATCCTTCAAATTCATCTTAACTTCCTCATCCGCCATGAAGGTTACCAGATTATTCTGCCCCATAGCGATGCCTCTGTTTTTCCTTCTGACCTCCAAGAAAGTATTTATAATTCCACACTGTCCAATATGGCAGATGCTAGCCTCATATGCCTATTTAAATTTAAATTAATAAAATTTAAATATCAGTTTCTCAGTCACACTAGCCACATTTCTAGTCTCAGTGGCCACAGGTGGCAAGTGGCTGCTGTATTGGACGGCAAAGATACAGAGCATTTTCCTCATCTCAGAAAGTTTTATCAGACATCTAGGTCTATACTTATTTGGCAGTTAATCATTGCTTTTGACTTTGGGTTGGCTTTTCAATAAACTATTCCCAGCCAGCTGCCAATAATAAATTAAAAATAAGCAATTCTCAATTCCCTTATTTCTTAGCTGCCTCCTACTATACAGCCTGAAAATCCCAGATACTTCTTTTTCCAGACTCTCTTGAAGCTAGACTTGTACGTGTGATCCAGTACTAGACAATACAACCTAAGGGTGTGCTTGCTGGGAGGGTTTCTGAACAAGAGTCTTTTACATGATAAAGGAGAAAAGTATGCAAGGAAAGCCCTCTGACCAGATACCTCTTTGCCTTTGGAAAGAGACAATACAACCTAAGGGTGTGCTTGCTGGGAGGGTTTCTGAACAAGAGTCTTTTACATGTTAAAGGAGAAAAGTATGCAAGGAAAGCCCTCTGACCAGATACCTCTTTGCCTTTGGAAAGAGTAATGTGAAGATATATCATCTAAATCTACAGCAGCCATCCTGTGACCATGAGGGAAATGCCAAGACCATCTCAGAGACCTCCTCAGAGCCCTGAAATGGGTAAGCCACGGAATCAACCCTGGATTCCCTACCCCCAGACATCTTGGTATGTGGTTAATTATGTTATTTTATTATTTAAGCCTCTATTAGTTAGTTTTCCTGTTGTTTTCAGCCCTTAGGCATTCCTGCTAATAAAATCATATTGTTAATGTAGAGAACATATATTGGACTCACTACATAGCCCCTTTCTAGGCACAGCCCATTTCCCTGACCCATGTAGATACATAGACAGGTTTCCCTCCATGATATCTGTACAGTATGACCTTGGCCTCTTGGCCACGGTTGGTTGGAGTGGGGCTGGGCATCTGACCCAAGCTGACCTAACATACCCTAAAATTTAGAAGTGAGACTCAGAAATCCCAGTATTTGTCCTTTTCTTCTTCTGAACCAATGAAATGTAAACTTTGGAGCTCTGAGTGGTTGTGTTATTCCATGTGGACTGGGCAACAGAGGAAGCTGGAATATGAGGAGATGAGAATGAATAAGAAAAGAGAGATCTGATGGAGTTGGACCCATACTTCTAGATAAGGCCTTGCAGCATCACCTTTTTTGAGGGTTCTAGGATCTGCCCTTACCATTATAATAAATTCCTGCATAAGAGATCAAGTATAGTTCCAATACTTTCAGTCCAGAGAGTCCTAATTCTGATGCACTAACTACACAGTTAGTAAAATTATCTATATTTATGCCTTACTTCTGCAACCATATTGCAAGCACATTTAGGTGAGAGCATCTTCCTAATGTCTCTTGGACTCAACCACAGCACACAGTAGGTGCTCAATAAACTCAGATGAGCTCATTGATTTTTGACTGCTTTGGAAAATCAGCAATGAGAGGCTTCCAGGCTGGACTACAGGCTTGAGAATTTGTGTTCTGAAACTCTCTAATCTTAGCCTATGTGAAAAAGTGTGTCATTTTAACAACAGCAACACTTCAATCTATATTTGTACCTGAAAGTTACACTAGAAAGGTGAGAAAAGAAGAAATATAGTTCTTCATTTTTACCTCCAAGATACATGCAAGACAGATCAATTTTAAAAAATTAATCTGGTAGTGTGATGTCAGTGACAATTTGAAAGGAAGTCCTTGGGTCTCATTGAAAGCTTTGCCAGGTAATCTAGTCACACTTAGATTTGAGAATGATTTGCAATGTATGGTGTGTGTGGCGTGATGTCTGTGTGTGTGTGTTGTGCTCCTATTGATGGATTATTATCAAAGATGTTTGAACTAAAATAGGATATTGTTAAGTTCACTTTATCTGTTTTCATTTGCCTTTTGTTTCCCAGTTATTGCCAAGATTCTAGGTCTTGAACCAATAGGAATTCTCATTTTATTCATTTATTTAAAATCCATCACTGAGTGCCCAGTAGACACCAAAGATCCAAAAATGAATAAGACATAAATTCTGCTTTATCAACACTTTTATAGTGCCACCATCTTTATCTCCTTTAATCCACTCCCCAACCCTGGGCTATGGGACCTGATCACACCCCCATGTTGCAGGAGCTAGCTCTAAGGCTGGAAGTGACTTGCCCACAAGCGCACAGTGAAGACTGGCAGAGCAAGTCCTAGAACTGAGAGCACGATTTTCTAAACCCTGGGTTTTTTCCTCCCTGCCTTGCTGGGAGGTATTATGTCATAAGGTTTCAGAACATTGTCTCTGGTATCAGAGTCAGCATTCCAGGTGTGCTGTGTACCAGGTGAGTGACAAGGGTGAATCTCACAACCTCTCTAAGTCTCCATTCCTTTCTCTATAAAATGGGGATAATAATAGCACCTATCCCATGGAGTCAGTAGGATTATATGAGATATAATCTTTTTGATGACCATGTAGTATGTGCTCAATAAATAGTAGACTATATGGTTAACTATTTTAAAGCTTCAGTTAACATGAGCCTACACATGTGGTGCAATGAGCAAAATGGCTGGAGGTGATCCTGAGTATTCACACCAGATTTAGTGGACAACAGGCTAGCTGGGATCAGATCAGAAAGGATCCTTTCTTCTATGAGGAGGGGCTGCACTCAAGCTCAGCTTGCCATGAAACCAGGGCCTCCCTTTCCTTTACAGGAAAGGTAGCAACATCCATAGCCTCCAAGGTCTCCAGGTGCTGGGCAGCTGCTATTTCTAGAAAACTTCTTCTGAATAGCTGATCCCCAAATCCAGACTGCTTCGTACCAAGAAGCCTATGATTTTGTGGAATAAGGAGAGAATGGGGACTTATGTCTTCTCTTCTCTTGCTGATCTTGGTCTATGTAAGTTTCCCCTTTCTCCAACAAAGGCTGTTCCTTAAACCACACACTCCGGTGTGTGACAGGTGGAGCCCCCAAAGGATACCACCTTGTCAAACAAGTAGGTACAAGATAGACGCTAATTGACCGAATGGTAATTGATCTACGAAGCCTTGTATATCTGTGGGAGAAGAAACAAGCAGGCTTTGAGAGAATGAACATCCAGAGAACACCAGCATGTCCCAAAAGAAAGCTTATCATTAGAATTGCAAACTCTGTCTTCTCTCATTGTATGAATAAATTTACCTTCTTACAGAATTTTTATATTGTGATTTTGTGTTCTTTTTTTTTAAAGAAGTCCCCCAAATTGTACAAGGCTCCACAAACCTTGGCTATGATTGATCATCAATGTCATTTCATGGCAAAAGAGGAGAGAGTGTCTGAGTGCATGTCACAAATGCAACACCCTATTATAATCCAGCCTCTTTGCCTTACAAATGGGGAAACTGAGGTCTGGAGAGAAGTGACTTGCTCTCTCTTGGCCCCACCGTCAGTGATGATAATGGGGACTTTAATGTCTCCTCACATTTGCATTATGCAACACTATCAAGTGACAAATCCAGCCCTCCTTCACTCCTCCTCTCTCACTCTCCCCAAGAAACAGGTAGCATTTCTGAAGCAGTACAGGAATGGTTAAATATGAGGCCCTGGCACCAGACTGGATTCAAAGCTCAAGTCCACCACTTGACAGCAAAGTGGTGAGAAGAGTAATGTGGAGAGAAACATTTTATATCTCTGTTTTTCAAAAGCTGTCTTTAACTAAAGAGAAAACCTCCTAAATGCCTTAGTTTCTCAGCTGCAAGAATGGGATGGTGATACCTGTGCCTGTCTTATGTGGCCATTACAAGGATTAAATGATGGACTCACAGAAGCCTGTAGAAAGTAGGCCGGCACACGAGAAACACTCAACAAATGCTGGGAGAAGGAACAGAGCAACATGCAGCTGGACCCCCTTTTCATTCTCTTTTTGGGTCAGCCTGGACTTGGGATGGAATGGGTGTTTGTTTTTTTTTTTTGGTCTTTTGTCTTTTTCTGTGTCCGGCAATGGATTGCAACCCTCAGTGTTGAGCTGGACCCCCTTTTCATTCTCTTTTTGGGTCAGCCTGGACTTGGGATGGAATGGGTGTTTGTTTTTTTTTTTGGTCTTTTGTCTTTTTCTGTGTCCGGCAATGGATTGCAACCCTCAGTGTTGCCCCCGTACCGGACCGGGGACCGGCAACGGGATCGCAACCCTCGGTGTTGCTCCCGCGCCTCGCTCAGCCAGTGAGCGGGAACCGGTCTTTATGTGGGATCCGAACCCTCAGGCGGGAGCGCCGCCGCGCTTCCCAAGCAGCGCACTATCCAGTGCACCACCGGGCCGGCCCGGAATGGGTGTTTTATACTTTGTTCTCACTTTCAAATAGCAAGCATCTAAGCATTGAGCTAAGGACTTCTTTTAAGAATCAGGCCCAGAAGTTTGTCTTTCCTCTTCTGTCCTAGGCAGTGAGCAAAGAGTGAGTCCATAAATATGAATTCTTGCTCGGGTGAAACGCACCAAGGTCTAGACTTGGGGAAAATACTTAAGAGGCCCACAAATGGCTGCAGATCAGGGCTTGTTCTTCAGTTGATTTTCACCATCAGTAAGTCTGTATCAGGGGACTTCAAAACGTTCATGGGAAAAAGTGGAATTAAAAGATAAATAAAAAATATGAACTTTATTTTTCAACATAAGCTCCAAGTTCAAGACATCTTTGTAAGTGATGGTGGATATTTAATCCATCCCTAAAGAACTGAGCATTCTAGGAATTTAGCCATGTCAATGCAATCTTTTTTATGTTATAAACTGAAGAAAAATGGGTGTCCTTTAAAGATTTGTTAAGATTTGAAAACAGAAAGAAGTCAGGAAGAGCAAAATCAGGATTATAAGGCAGGTGCTTAATGATTTCCCATTGAAATTCTCACAAAATTGCCTTTGTTTGCTGAGAGGAATGAGCAGGAGCGTTGTTGTGGTGGAGAAGGACTCTCTGGTGAAGCTTTCCTGGGCCTTTCTCTGCTAAAGGTTTGGCTAACTGTCTCATAACACTCTCATAATAAGCAGATGTGATCATTTTTTGGCCTTCCAGAAAGTCAAGCAAAGTGCCTTGAGCATCCCCCCAAATTGTTGCCTGACCTTTGCTCTTGACTGGCTCACTTTGGCTTTGACTGGACCACTTCCACCTCTTGGTAGCCATGGCTTTGATTATTCTTTGTCTTCAGGGTCATCCTGGTAAAGCCATGCTTCAACTCCTATTATGGTTCTTCAAAGAAATGCTTGAGGATCTTGATCTCACTTGTTTACAATTTCCATTGAAAGCTCTGCTCTTGTCTGCAGCTGATCTGGGCACAACAGTTTTGGCACCCATAGAGCAGAAAGTTTTCACAACTGTAATTTTTCACTCGGAATTGTGAAAACTGAACCAACTGAGATGTCTATGGTGTTGGCTATTATTTCTGTTGATAATCATTGGTCCTCTTCAATTAGGGAACAAACAAGGTTAATTTTTTCCTCATTTGATGTGAATGGTCTGATTGTTGTGGTGGAGAAGGACTCTCTGGTGAAGCTTTCCTGGGCCTTTCTCTGCTAAAGGTTTGGCTAACTGTCTCATAACAGTCTCATAATAAGCAGATGTGATCATTTTTTGGCCTTCCAGAAAGTCAAGCAAAGTGCCTTGAGCATCCCCCAAAATTGTTGCCTGACCTTTGCTCTTGACTGGCTCACTTTGGCTTTGACTGGACCACTTCCACCTCTTGGTAGCCATGGCTTTGATTATTCTTTGTCTTCAGGGTCATCCTGGTAAAGCCATGCTTCAACTCCTATTATGGTTCTTCAAAGAAATGCTTGAGGATCTTGATCTCACTTGTTTACAATTTCCATTGAAAGCTCTGCTCTTGTCTGCAGCTGATCTGGGCACAACAGTTTTGGCACCCATAGAGCAGAAAGTTTTCACAACTGTAATTTTTCACTCGGAATTGTGAAAACTGAACCAACTGAGATGTCTATGGTGTTGGCTATTATTTCTGTTGATAATCATTGGTCCTCTTCAATTAGGGAACAAACAAGGTTAATTTTTTCCTCATTTGATGTGAATGGTCTGTGCTGAGGACTTTGTCTTCACCATCATTTCATCCCTTCTTAAAATGAGCTATCCCTTCGTAAACTGCTGATTTCTTTGAGGCATTGTCCCCATAAACTTCTTGTAAAGCATCAATAATTTCACCATTCTTCCACCCAAGATTCACCATGAATTTGATATTTGTTCTTGCTTCACATTTAGCAGAATTCATGCTGCTCTGATAGAGGCTCTTTTTAAACTGCCTTATCTCTTTTAGTGCTTTAAACTAGATTCTATTCAGACATGTTGTAACAAGTTAGTACGAGTTTATTTTGTTGCAAAAACATTTTGAAATCCATACACAGGTTTTTTCCCACAATACGCATTTTCTGTGAACTTCTTGTAGACCCCTCATATTTTGATCCTCTTCTGTCTCATCTGAGTCCATCTTTCAATTAGTTATGAATGGGGTGGGAGGAAGTACTGCTATTCACTGGCCGGTCCCCTTCAAACACTAACAAAAGTCAAATCATCTCTCCAATTAGGATAACCAACTCCAAATGTAGTGATCCTTTAATTCACTCTGTAGATATAATCACTCAACTCTAGCTACATGCCTAAGCAAGTTAAAGATAAACTTGCTCATAGAAAACTCTACATTGTGTGGATTTATTTCAAAAGGAGAAGATGGAAGAATAGGAGAAGGAGGTGATATGCACTTTGTCTGTCACCCTGCTACATAGACAAATTCATCTAACCACTTCAGTCCAAAGCCCGAGGAACATTCTTTGCTTCGAAAAAAGTTTGTAGGAAATAAAAAGCACTACATGGCCCAAATGTAAATGTTCCTCCACAAACGCAGAGAGGTTGTCAAACTTCCTCATGCCTTGGCCTCCATGGGCTTTTCTTCTGTGGAAAGAACCACCATGAGAGGTCTCAGGAAGCCAGATCATCCTTCATCCCTCCATCTAAATGGCGTGGATGAATATCTGATGGGCACCATACTTCTGTGGAAGAGGAAAAGAATGGAAGAGTAGAGTGTAGGAAAACATTTTATACTTCTGTTTTTCAAAAGCTGTGCTTAACTTTGGGGAAAATCTCGTACGATTCCCCAAGAAATGAACATAAGATTAAAAAGAGCTAGGCCATCTACTACGTCCATTTCCAAATACACACACACCCACACAGATCTCCTCTTTTTATAGCCGGCAAAACTGAGAATAAGGTTGCAAATTCCAAATCAGTTAGGACGAGGTGTGTTAGAGCCCTAAAAAGGGCGAGCACAAACGTTAGCTGTCGAGGGCAAGTAAAGGAGGACGTCTGCACTTGGCACAGAAATTTGGCTCCAGCGTGTTCATATGTATTTCACTGAGTATATGTCTTAGCTTTCAAAATTAAATGTACAAGACTCTCAGATTAGATTCCTTTTGGTCAGAATGTGCAACCTCAATCTCGGGTGTGCAGGAAATAATACATTTTTTAAAAATATTTTTTATTATGAATGGAAGTGAAAGTAGTTGAAAAAACATAATGAAACTCGATGTATTTCTTATCCAGCTTCAAAAATGATCAACTCATAGTCAATCACGTTTCATTTATGCTCTCATCTGAAATAAGACATTTCTTCCTTTAACAAAATTAATTAAATCCAACTGCTGACCTCCATCAAGTCGGACAATCAGAAATTCAGATCCGGCCTCCGCTTCCGCCCCGCGCCAGACCCGGCCGGCCACGGGCAGGCGGGGACCACGACACGGAGCCCACGACACGGAGCCCGAGCCGAAGCCGCCGCCTGGG
>NW_007726414.1:755909-771639 GCF_000696425.1 Galeopterus variegatus | reverse complement strand
GAGAGAAGTCCTGATCCACTGACAACATTTTCCTTCCAATTGCACTATTATTTTGAGGGAAAACCTGACACCTAAGAAATTTATTGTGAAATAGCATTTTAAAAAGAAAGGGTTTTAGAATATGATCTGTTTTATGCATATTGTTTCTAAAGATACATTTACAATTTACTTTTAATATTAAAAATTACCATATTATGAAATTGCTTTAAAAAAAAAAAGAAAGAAAAGAAAAAAGAAATTCAGATCCTCTCCTTGGGTCTTTCAAAGGTCCTGGGGTCATATATAGAGTGAAATGTTCAAGGAGGTACCTTCAGTTTGTTCCACACTAGTTACTGTAAAGATTCCCGTTGGCAAAGACGGAATGGTTCCTTGAATTCAGATGTTCTCTGCTTCCCTGCATCTTGCATCTGCTGTGGCTGGAGCTCCAGGGTCAAGTGTCTGGATGCAGCCCACCCAGGTGCCCCATAAAGCCATTCCTTTTTAAGGTTTTGCCAGCCCCACACTCCCCATCCAGGGCATGGCCAGCCAGTGGGCATGGATTCTTGAGATACAAGTGGGGCACATAGATCTCTAGTTCTTTCCTAATTTTGAGAACACTGTTCCTTCTCTCTTTCTATTTTCTTGAGACTTCTAGCACCTAGCATAGCCAATCAATGACCTAACTATTCTCTCTTGCTCTAGCTAGCTGCTTTTGCCTCCTGTGGAATTTTATTATACACCATACCTATCTGATCTCCTTCTTGTTTCCTGGAGTGACAGTCGACAGTCTGAGTTAAAATCCCAGGCCTATCCCTTAGTGGCTGAGTGACTAAAGCAAGTTACTTAACCTCTTTGTGCTTCAGTCTGCTTATATATGGATAACCATAGTTCCCACCTCATAGCATTGTTGTGAGGACAATTAGTTAATACGAACGGTCTTCAAAAAGTTCCTGGGAAGATTCATATTATCTTTTAATTCCATTTTTCTGTGGACTTTCTGAAGTACCCTCATATAAATAAAGCACTTGGAACAGGCTGGTATGTAGCTGGTGGCTGATTATCATCACTCAGCCTTCACCAACCCCAAGAGGTAAGCGTTATAATGCTAATTTTATAGACTGTGATAAGGACACACTGCCACTCTGGGAATTGTGTAGACATTGATTTCATTTATATTAGTAGCATATTCCCATAGGGGTTTTAAAAAAGGGACTTAGGCAATATCCAGGTTTATTTATAAAGCTGGAGCAAATTATTCTCTAAGTATAATTAAGCACTTTTGAGAGCCCAATAGGAAACAATTATTCACTACTAAATAATAATCTTAATAATTCAAGATAATTAAAAAAAAATCTTTCTCAGACTGGCCCTTGGGGAGAGACAGTTTTTTGAAACAGCTGGGAGATATTCTGTAAATCTCAGATAATGTTATTTCTGTAATTCATAATTTACTTACAACCAAGAAGGTGCTGACTCAATGGGCAGGAGTTAGGCCATTACCTCATTAATGCCTCATTATTAATCTCATTGCTTCCAATATCTCTACCCTGGTGACAGATCCCCAGATTTTCTGAGACAGCTCCAATTTTAAAGATCCTATTGTGTTCTCCCTCAAATCATTGAAATATCTCCCAAGAAAGTGTCAATATCAGCATCCCAAGTCATCTCCCAGATAGACACTGGCACCTGCAAGTAGGAGAATCATTTTTTTTTCCTCATATATGCATGGATTTTAATTTAGAAAATATCCTCACCAAGTCCCATAGATTGTGGAGGTAGTAAATTTGAGAGCGCAACCATGAAATTTGTCTCGGTGTAAGGAGAAAAGCCTGGATTCTGAAAACTGAGAACCCCGGGTAAGGTCTGCCTCCTGCCATTTCAGCTGTGGGATCATAAGCAAGTTGATTAATTCCCTAGAGGCTCAGTTTTTTACTTGGAAAGTGGACAGCTGTAGGTGTCTGCCATTTGCTCTTCTTCTACTTTAAAGCAAAATGTCCAGGTTCATCTACAACAATAAATAAACTAACTGATTAATTAATTAAATTCTGTGTTTCCATCTTAGGCTGAGTCAGGAGTTCTTAGCTAAGATGAAGCTGATATTTACCTGGTACATGCCAGCTAATGACATCTGTATTCCTTTCTGATCAGGCCAGTCTGAGCTATTCTGTCTGCTCATGCTCATACGGTACTGAATTTTAAATATTTTGACTATGCCCTCTTTTCCTCTCATTCTCAATTAAGAGGGTTAAATGTGTGAGCTCTGGGGTCAGAGAGACCTGAATCTAAATCCTGACTCTGTGACCTTGGGCAAGTCACTTAATCTCCATGGCTTTAACTTCCTGCTCCGTAAAGTGGAAACAATGGTAAGCATAACTGAGCATTCAATGAGCATCAAGCTCACTGTTTGGTATAATGGACACCTCCAATAAATGTCCTCCATTATCATTAGAGAGGGAACAAAAAAAGGCCTCAACCTCTTCAGCTGTAAAATGGAAATAAAAACACCTGTCTAATAGGAGGATTAAAGGAAAACTTTATAATTGTCAAGAAAACTCACACTTATAAAAAGGAAAATTACACCACAGTAGAAGAAGAGGAAATGTAAGTGAAATTAACAATTTGCCTCATCAGTGAATAATATTTACTTAATCATATCAATGGAAATAAAGGATATCAATTTGATTAAATTGTGATAAAACTATATTGGGAGGATGGGTGATGGGGATGGAAAGATTTAAGAGAGTAAAGTCCTCATCAACTATAAAAAATAGTGTATAATGAAGAAAAAGCAGCAAAAGTGTATCATTTAGAAATATGGATGCAAATGTAGGAAGAAACAGCAAAGCGTGCTGCACTTGACTGAGGAACTGGACATGGCTCCAGCAGCTGCTATTGTTTTTTAATTATAAGCCTTTTAGACTGCATTAGTTGGAATAGTATTAGGCTGTAAATAACAGCAGCAGCAACAAAAGGTACATAAATAACAATAGCTTAAATAAGAGAGTTTATTACTCGCTGATTCGAATGCCTGTTGGAGGTGGTTCAGTTCTGGTGTGGAGATCCATTCCCTGCAGGGGAACAAGACTCCACCCAACACCACTCCACTGCCCCTAGGGAGTGGCCCATCTTCACAGTCCAAAGCCACCCTCCTGTCAACAAGATGGGAAAGGGCAACGAAAGAAGGCACATTAGGAGCAGGCTAGGTCTCCTTAGGAAGGTTCCTTGAAGCAGCCACACAAAAGTTCTATTGACATCCTATTCTCCAGAACTTACCACATGCCCACGTTTATCTGAAAAGAAAGCCTTGAAGCACAGTCTTCCTTTGGGACAGCCATATGCCTAGCTAAAAGATTTTCTCCTGCTGATATGTACAGCACTATTGACTTTTGCACTTCAGTCATAACATCTTGATCAAAATAAAGTCTAAACACAAACCGAATACAGCACCATGTGTTATAGGGTAGTTAAGAGCTCAGGCTCTAGGGGCAGAGGCTGGGGCTTGAATTCTGGATTATCCATTTAGCAACTGTGTGATGACCTCTGCGCCTTCATTTCCTTATGTGTAAAATGAGAATAAAAGTAGGACCAAGCTCCTTGGTTGATGTGACAATTAAAAGAGTTGATGCTAAAAAGTGCTTGTAATAGTTTCTGGCATGTGGTAAGCATTTGGAAAGTGTTTGTTGTTATCATAAACATTTTACAACTATTAAAATAAACAGGTATCTAAGCCTCAGACATCCGAGGAAATCCTATAAATGCAGGGCTGGGATAAACAAACAGAACAATTAAATCTCTAGGAAACATTTAGAGAATCATTCAGGGAACAGAATGGAAGAGTAACAAATTTTAATAAATATCTTTAATAATATTCAACCAAATGCTGCATGTATAAAACAAGAAATTAATGCATAAAAAGGGTCAACCTGGGACTGCCTGGTTAGCTCAGTTGGTTAGAGTGTGGTGCTGATAACACTGAGGTTCCGGGTTCGATCCCTGTACCTGCCAGCTGCCAAAACAAAACAAAACAAACAATAAAAGGCCAAGCAGACAGTATTAGGGGAAAGCCTCCGATTCTCTGGGTCTCAGCAATCTCACTGACATGCCTTAGCTACTTGGCCTCAGTTCCACCTAACATTGCAGCAACTTCCAGGAATACTTTTTGCCACTTTTGCCACAGTGTCTGGCTCCTCACGTGCTTCTGGAAATGGTATGGGTTCTGGCTTCCCACACCAAGAGGCTGCCAAAGGGACCAGTACATACAACTAGTATTGGGGTGAATGAACTCTGGTTGGAGCAGACTTTGACCAATGGTAGGAAACAGGGGGATGCTGGACCACAGGAGGTGGAATAAATACAAGTGTGCTGATTTCCTTCCTTTGTTTTTTTAAAAAAGTTAATTGACATGTTCTAAGTATTACATATCAAAAATAGAGACTTAGATATATTATTCAAAGCCCCAAAACTAATCAGTGGAAAAAACTAAAAAAATAGAGTTCAAAAACATTGGTAGGTTGTTGGGTAGTAATGAGCTAGCAAGGAGTCAGTAGCTGTGCTCTGTAAAGGTGCAGAGCATTTAACACAGGGCTCAGCACTGCTCAGTAAACACAGGTTATTACCATCACCTTTTTATTGCTGATCTTCAAGTTTCTAGCTACCAAATTCACTAAATCAAGGGGGCCAGCTGGTTAGCTCAGTTGGTTAGAGCATAGGGCTGATAACACGAAGGTCCAGGGTTCAATCTCTGTCCTAGCCAGCCACCAAATAGTAAATTTTAAAAATTCATTAAGTTGCATCCTATCTGAAACAAATGGGTTTCACAAACCCATCTAAAAATATTCCTCTTTTATATCAACTCAGGGCCCAAAGATTTTCCAAAGGCTTTATGGCAAATCCTGTTTCCCACCTTCTCTTGTGACATGATTCTGAGCCTCAGTGCTCTCCTCTGAGAAATGGTGACAAGATCTAACTCAGAATAGTAGGAAGGTTAAATGAGATAGTGCACCAAGCACATGGCATAGCAAATTCTCGACAGGTAAAAGCCAGTATTACTGTCATTGTTATAAGGAGCTCTGCAACCACATCCAGCTAACATCTTGAAGTAAGGACAGGGAGAAAGGCCTTGACAAGCACCCAGGCCAAAGACCCTCCTCTGTACTTGGAAGCAAGAGCCATCTTCTTCCAAATCCCTTAAGGCTGCAGTCATCACTAGGATATGCTGCCGCCCTGTGGAATTTCACAGACACAGTCGTAAGACAGACAAATCTTCCCACCTAGAATTTCAATGCCAAGCCAGTCTCACAAGTATTCCCTAATTGTTTTGTTCATGAGTTATTAATATGCAAGTCTTCACACAGTTGTCACTTTCTCAGAATCCTGGTAGGGTTACCCTACTTAAAATAGCAACTCGCAACCCACCTGTTCCCAATCCCTGTTTCATTGCATTTAATGCCATTTTAACATACTAGGTAACTTATTTATTCTAAATTTATTGTTTATTTTCTGTCTTTCTTTCTTACATCAAAAAGACAGAGATTTTTTTGCTCTTAATTTGATCCTAAGTGCCTAAAATAGTGCCTGACATATAGAAGTAACTCAATAAGTATTTCTTGAATGGATGAACAAGTGTCTCTCCTGCAATATGATATGAAATACTTGGGAACCTGGAGGATATTGGTTTTTTGTTCTCGTGTTGAGTTGAATGTACACATGGAAAGCCACAGTCCATGTTCTCTTCTTACACAATTTAATCACTGTGACAGATTATCATTTCAGCAACTTGATCTCTGATTCCTGCACAGACGACCCAAGCAAACATCTCCTTCTGTACTTGATCAGTAACAGAACTACAGGGGCGTATATGCAACTTCAGTTTGTACTTTCCCAAGGGGTGTGTGTGTGTGTGTGTGTGTGTGTGTGTGTGTGTGTCCCACTTGAGATTCTGAAGATAAATGATACGTGGAAAGAAGAACTAATTGCTTCTGTGATGATTAGAGGGCAAAAAGGAGGGACAAATCTGATGAATCTTCAAGTCCTTTATCTTTTTATTTTCAGCCAATGTGAAAAGCATTTTAAACCAGGGTTTTAAAAAGCACAGTCCAAATGGGATGGACAGATCTGAGTGAGAAATGAGTCATTTTCTAGTCTAACATAGCCAACTAGAGTATGCCTGTAATGTAAGGCTTCAAACTCAGAGCTGAGTTCAAATCCCACCTTTAAGAACTTGGATCAGCCAATTTAACTCCCCTGAGCCTCAACATCCTCATTCATCAAATGGGGTCCATCATTTAATCACTGAGAATTAAATGAGATAATGAATTTATAATCCAGTCATTTGGTGTCTCCCAAGCTCCAAAACTCAACTCCGTAAGTCACTTTCCCTTACAAAAATTCCTGGCATAAGTCCACCTTCTACTCTACACTGTGAGACCCAAGGATCCCTGGGTATTCTTGGTGGGGAGTTGCTTTTCTTCTAGTAGCTTCTTACTCTGATTTCTTTTTTCCTTTGAATTGTGACTTGTCTTTTGCCGCTGCTTTCCTTTCTCTGCCTCATTTTGAAGACTCTGTGGAATATTTCATTAACCATTGTCATGAGTTGAATTGTGTACCCCCCAAGGTTCATGTATTAATCCCCACTGTAACAGTGTTCAGGGTGGGAAATCCTACTATGGGAATTGAAAGGTTGGACCTTAAAGAGCTGATTAGATTGTGAGGACCATGCCCTAGTGAATGGATTGATACACTCATGGAATAATAAGTTGATGGTTTAATGGGTGGTCATGGGCTTGGTTATGTTGGCTTTATAAGGAGAGTGAGTGAGAAGGTTAGCTTTCTCTTGTTCAGCCATTCTTGCCATTGATAGCCTGTGTCACTGTAGAGCCACCACCAAGAACAAGGTCCTCACCAGAAGATGTGTTCCCTGGATTTTGGACTTCCCAGCTTCTGATACTATGAGAAATGAATTCTATTTCTTTATAAATTACCCAGTTTTAGGTATTCTGTTATAAGCAACAGAGAGGGACTAATACAGCCATGCTCACTAAGAGCTGGTTAACCAAAAGCAATCATGCGACCCATCCCTAATAAAGGTTGGGAAATTATCTCCCTGTACAATACAATAATCAAGTCAACATACCTGTACCTAAAGGTTCATTAGACATTCCCCCATGGAAATTTGTCACTGGATGTGTCACTACTGGGACCTCCCCATTGCCACACTCCCAGTCCTTACCCACTTTTTCCTTCCCATACTAGCCTAAAATCCCTTCCCAAATTTTTGTGATTTTAACTCTTCAGCCTTCACCTAAATTAACATGGCACCCAGCTCTGCATTTCCAAAAGCTCATGAAGTGTTTCTGTCCTAGGACAAACCATCTAACCGAGAACCTTCATCCTCTGGCATGGTAAGGCAACCACAGAACCTGTGATGTGCCAGCCACTTTACCATGATCAAAGTCTCAGGTCTAGCCAGCTATTCCTTTTGCTCTCTGAATGAGGAAGGAAGGAAGAAGTGGAAATATTTGTCCCCTTGAGATAGGAGGTGCTCAGTCCTCCTGGGATGGGGTGTCAGGCCACTCTCCAGGCTCTTAAGCCACTCCCCTGGGACTTGAGCCCCTCCTGAGTCCTGACCTGCAGTTGCTTATAGCACCTATTTTCAGTACCAGCATGTGGAGATTGAGACCATGGGAGGCAGACTTGTGTGATCTCGGTGGCAGGGCATGCTCAGTAAAAAGGAGTTTATCCCTTGAATGACCTCCCACTGGAAGCACTAGAGAGCAACTAGAATATTCTAAGGGTATTTGGTGCATGTGATGGAATTTGACCAATGAGCATGCTCCAAAGAGACCAACTGAGCATGTGCAAGGCTATGTTACATAACCTGTTACATAATGGGGAACCACCCCCCTCTTTGTTGAATATATTCATTAGATAGCATGAATATGCATGGATAGCCAAGCTGTAAAAGTTGAATTCAGAAAGAAAGCCAGGCTGTTGCTCACTCTCTCTGGAGTCAGCCCGCACTTTGCCTGTGAGGTGTATATATCTCACTTTTTGTGTTAAACTTGCATTTAGCAGATTGCTGTTCACTCTGGAACCAGTCTGCACTTTGTAAAGTGTATATTTCTTACATTTGTCTTAAACTTGCTGTGGCTGCCGCTCAGTCTCTGGAGCTAGGCCATGCTTTTCCTGTGAAGTCTGTATTTCTTATTCCTTAAATCTGTTTTCATTTCCTACTGTGACTCTGCTCTTGAATTCTTTCTATGGGGGAGTCAAGAACCCAGTAAAGGAAGAGGTAGGTTGAAGTCAGCTGTTGGACCTCCCCAGACACTCTTCTCCAGGACCACCCCCATGGATAGTACTTATGCCAGTGCCATTAGAAGAAAAGTCTTTTTTGTTGTTATATTAGACTTATTGTATTAACTTTTTCCCTCTGCTCATTGTCTTGCATGTAGTACATGCTCAATAAATGGAAGCCTTTACAGTATGCTCTTCATGGGGTCAGGCACTTACAGTGGCTAGGAGCAGGAGGCAGAAAGCAAAGCCACGTTGGGTCCTTATACAAGACAGAGTAAACAGATGGTGTCTTATTAGTTGGGTTTCCCCAAAGCGGGGCCTGAGACAAGAACTTGGGCGCAAGTGGTATATTTGGGATCTAGGAAGCAGGAGGAATGAGTGGGGATAGTAAGACAGGGAAAGGGATAAAAGCCAATAACAGGAGTAGAATAAGCTGGTCACTGCTTTGGGCAACAGGGGCCCAATCACACTGGGGAACCTCAGAGGAACCAGGACAAAGAGCCTGGGGTCATTTTTCTACTGACTTCTGATCTTCACAGGCTGGAGTTTGCCTCTGGGGTGTAGTATTATCCGCCCCCACCCCCACCTCCCCAATGCCCTATTCCATTTTTGTCCTGCTGAAGTGGAGTCACTTCCACAGTGTTAGGCAGAGAGTAGAGCCATTCAGGAGCTTGAATTGGGGAGCTGTCACATCCTGAAGACTGTCAACCACAGCAGCCATAGAGCACAGGAGTGGGCTGCAGGGGTCAGAGCAGGTTGAGATCAGCATCTATGCTGGCAGTGAAGGCCAAAGCCATGAATCTTAGTCTAGATCTGGCTACTAAATATTGTCTAACTTAGGGTAAGGACTTAAGTCTTCTGTGCCTTTAATCATTTCTTTTCTATTACAGGAAAGGGGAAGGAGCAATATTTATTGCCAGCACATACTTTGTGATAGACAATCCCCTGGGAACTTTCAAGGATTATCTCTGTCTTCACACGTTTCAAGAGAAGTGATATTTTTCTCCACCTACAGATGGGAAAACAACGACCAAAAGGTATATGCCCAAGGCCACTCAGCCACCAAGGAAAAAAATGAAATTCTTTCTCCCCTATCACAGAAGATGAAATAGGAAAAGCAATCGCAATCCAATAATAAAGGGCCACACACCTTGCAGAACACTGCAGTGCAGAGAAAGCAAATGTTCTGGGCTGGCCCGTGGCTCACTCAGGAGAGTGTGGTGTTGATAACACCAAGGCCACGGGTTCGGATCCCATACAGGGATGGGCGGTTAGTTCACTGGGTGAGCATGGTGCTGACAACACCAAGTCAAGGGTTAAGATCGCCTTACCAGTCATCTTTTTAAAAAAAAGTTCTCTCAACATGGTTAAAGGATTGTTGCTGTGCTCCATAAAATTCCTTCCCACCCTCCCTCCCTTCCTTCCTATTAAATACCCTGCTCAGAGCCTTCGTCCATCTTTGCTACTTACAACACCTGCAGCCGAGAAGCAGGTGGTATTTACTCTAAGCCCGCACAGGCCTGAAGCTCTCCACGCTGTGGGGGCCCAGCGAGAGCCTGGCAGGCAGATGCGCTGAGAATTGGGAGTCAGGAAGCCTGACTGAGGTAACTCATTTGCTAAGCCTTGGGCAGCTCCACATTTATCTTGCTCAGCTACACACACACAAACACACACACACACACACACACACACACACACACACACACACGCAGCCGTCTGCCTAACCTTCCCACCCCAGTGCAGGGAGCTGCGCCAGAAGCAGCATTTGCAATTCTCCCCTGTGTCTGTGACTCACACACACACACACACACACACGCAGCCGTCTGCCTAACCTTCACACCCCAGTGCAGGGAGCTGCGCCAGAAGCAGCATTTGCAATTCTCCCCTGTGTCTGTGACTTGATAGGCCACGAGGAACCTTCTGCTGGATCAGAACTTGAACTAGTAGAACTCATTTCATTTGGAGGTTTCTCTGTTTTTCTGTTAACTGTCCTTTTCAAGGGGTATTTTTATGAGTCATTTGCTGGCTTTTCTTCTAAGTCATCTGATTTCTATTTAGATTTTGCTCCAGTTTAATATGCATTTTCTTTTACAGTCATTTTATTTGGACTTAATTGGTTTGGTACAGGCACTTACTAAAGTTTTATGCTTCTGCTTGTTTTATAAGTTTTGAGATCTATTTGGTTTTGCCAGGTCTGTATTTTCTTGAGTTCTCACTTTTCACGCCTTACTCCCCTGCTGAGTTTTGCAATCAGCTAACCTTAGATCTTCATGGCTGCTAATCTTGGCTTGGTTTCTCCTTGTTGAGGTTTATTGTTTAAGTGTTTATTTCTCAATATGCTTTGTTTGGTCCTCTCTTGCTTTCGGAAGTTGCTGAGGAGTGGTGGCTTTTCAGCCTCCTAGCAAGAGGCTCCGTAAGCAGAGTACCATATTCCCTCATTTGTCTTGGACAGCCCTTGGTTTGGCCTGTTGTTCTGGTGTCCAGTCCAATTATCCTTTTGGAAATGTCCCAGTTGGGTGATACAACATGGTCACCCTATCTAGAAGTGTCTGCTTTACTTAAAGTCAGCAGATGAGGATTAAATATGCTTGGATCTTACAGGTCCCGGGATGGAAGACACATCCTATCATACGTTGTTCTTTTTGAGTTACCTACAGTCTGGAAAAGTTCTTTGTTTCCCTTTCTTTTCCTGAGGTTATATGTCATGGTAAAGTTGTTGATTTACCTAGTGGTTAAATTTAAACTTGTGATTGGGCATCCATGCAGAACGTGCCTTGAGAACAGATACTAACAGGCTGGAGAAAGGGAATCAGAAAGGGTGGGGAGAGGTACAGCATTATACCTATTGATTTATTTAGACTAATGTTACAAAATTAAAGCTGCAATATCCTAAATTCATGTTCAATATTTTCTCTGAAATTAGGAAATCCTGGGAGTCCCTCCTTCCACCCACATATTTGAAAGGGCTTGGGATGGTTAACAAGGACTTGAATCCCAGTGTCAGCTCTTCCTAATCTTGGACAAATTATAAAAGCTCTTCTAGCCTTCCTTCTGCTGCTCGAAAATGCACATAAATATTTGATCTCTCAGAATGTTGTGAGGTTTTAAAAAAGATAACATATATATGGAACTAGAGAGAAGTGATGGTTGCACAACATGGTGAATATGCTAAATGCCATGAAATTGTAGATTTTAAAATGGTTAAATTTATTTTATATGAATTTCACCTCCCCTAAAAAATTTTTCTAAAGATAACCTATGTGAAAAATACCAATGCCCAGCAGGTGCTCAGCAGAAGTCCATGGCCTTTTGCTCTGTTACTAGCAAAGGGTTGAGAGCCCTTTCTGATCGATTTCAATGGGGCTTGATTGTCACAGGGCCAGGTTTGCCTTCCGGCCAGGCACTGCACATCTCCAGCTGCCACTGTCCACATTGCTAAATGAGTAAATGCTGCCCCCTGTTGTTGTGTGGCACCCTGGCCCTCAGTTCCCAACTTTGGAAGGTTTGCACCAGAATTTCCTGGGTGGACTTATTAAAGTGACAAATGCACAGGTTCCACTCCTGGAGAGTCTAATGCAATAAATCTGCATTGGAGCTCCTGATTTTCATCTTTAACAATTTCCCTGGGTAGATCTTATACACGCTCAAAGGTGAGAATCTCCAACTTAGACCCTTTTATCACTCTGGAATGTTTTCCTTTGAACCGGACTTCAGTGATCACAATGAAGACTGTTGGCAAATTCTTTAGGATACTAATAATAATTCCTCATAATTGTACAACTCATCAAAGTGCTTTATGCTTGCTCAGTCCTCATGGGCACTCTCCCCAGTTGGCTGGGCAGGACTTACTGTTCCCATTTTATAGATATGAAAACAGAGGTGGAGAGTTTCATCTGTGATCACACAGCTCTCCAGGGGGTGGAACCAGAGCTTGATTCCTAACCTATTGATTTTCCTCCACTGAGGCTTTCCTTCCTCTGAAAATAATATAATTCTCATTATTTGTCCAAAGCACTTTTTCTCCTTTGTTTCTGATTCTTGGGAATTTTATTGTGATCATTTTTTCTATTCCCTCCTTCCTTTTTTTCTCTCCTTACAATGTTGGCTTCTTCCTCAGATATCACCATTTTTTCCTCTGCATTTAGAATTCCTTTTTTTTCCTCACTCTAACAGAGCAGCCAGAGAGAGTGGTTACCCAAGTGACTGTGCCTCCCTCCAAAGGAGCGTCTGCAGTCATTGAAAGAGAGGAAAGCGTTGCTAATACATTGAGACCCAAGAAAAGCAGCTCACAGAGGAGCATTTGTGTGTGTGTGAGAGACAAAGTTATGAAAGTACATTTATATATTTGTAAAAAAGATACAAAACAAACCGTTGTCTGTGATGTGCCCTCTGGGTAGGGTAAATAACCATCCCGGTTTGCCTGGGACTGAGGGATTGCTGGGAAATAAGACTTTCAGTTTTAAAATTGGGAAAGTCTCAGGCAAATAAGGACGAGATGGTCCCCTTACTTCTAGGCAATGATGGGATTGGAGGCGGGTTGGGTGGCGGGCAGGTGGGACAGAACTGTGGCCTTCTACTTTCTTCCTTGAGCAACCTATCCAGACTTCAGGGAATTACAGCAGCTTTGGAGTCTAACTGCCCGGGTCCAGCTTAGAAGCTGGGTGATCTTTCGCAAGATACTTAGGTTGGGTGGCGGGCAGGTGGGACAGAACTGTGGCCTTCTACTTTCTTCCTTGAGCAACATATCCAGACTTCAGGGAATTACAGTAGCTTTGGAGTCTAACTGCCCGGGTCCAGCTTAGAAGCTGGGTGATCTTTCGCAAGATACTTCTTCACTCTGGGCACAAGTTGCCCCTCTGCTAAAACGGGGTTGGTGATGATAACCCCCTCCATAGCCTTCAGAAAACTGAATAAATTAATATGCTTTGGATATTACTTGGCACATAACAGGTACTCAAAAGTGATAGGTATTATCATATATCTGTGCTATCTGAATCTTTTATAAATGGCATTTATTAATTATTTAAATTACAAAGTTATTTTTTTTTTATTTCAGGGAAATAACACTTAAAAAAAGAAAACCCTCTGACACTCTGGCACCGTTCTTATGTCTATGCTGAAACTGTATCTGTGTGTCTGATTCTCTGTGTATCATCTTTTAAATATTTTCCACAGCTGTTCCTTTTTACTCTGTTATTAAATAAATATGTTTGCCTTCAATCTATCTCAGTTCTCAAAATATAAAGCAGAGCCTCTCTTTTGTCACATGCAGGAGTGGGTCTAGACCTCCCCGTTCTTCTTTGCTTATTTAAAGTGTTTTTCTTCTTTACTCAATAGGATGCTTGGCCAATGCAAGGAAATTTCACTTTATTTAACTGCCAGCGGAGGCTCTTTCTTTGTCCTGAAACCTGTTTCTTACCCAGAAATGCTTTGAGCCAGACTCAGCAATGAAAGACAATTAACTCATTCAGGCCACAGGATCATGTTTACCTTCATTGTCAAGGAAAACTACCTGTTTGCTTAACCTGAGGTCCCAGGTTAAGCCTGTTAGTAAAAGATGCCTACTTGAAGATCAGAAATATGCGAGAATTGTTAGTCTTGGGTTTCTTTAAAGATTCCTGCCTCAATGTTTCTCAAAGTTTTCAGTGGGACTGAGGAATTTAAACGTTGACTCTTTATAACAGGACTGCAAACTTCATGGGTTTGCTACTCTTCATATGTTAGCTTTAAGGCAGAATCTGTTACGTGCTTGTGTTCTTAAAACAACACAGTCCTGTTGTTTTTAGCCAACACAAATGCCACCTATGCAAATTGCCCGACTTCTTGCCTTTTTTATTGACTTGTTTTTGTTTGTTTGTTTGTTTGTTTGTTTGTTTGTTTTTTAAAAAGGTGACCGGTAAGGGGATCTTAATCCTTGACTTGGTGTTGTTGGCACCACGCTAACCCAGTGAGCTAACCAGCCATCCCTATATGGGATCCGAACCCGTGGCCTTGGTGTTACCAGCACCGCACTCTCCCGAGTAAGCCATGGGCCAGTCCAATTTATTGACTTGTTTTTAACTGCTGCTAAGGAGAAGACCATAAGCTGAGTAGTTAAGAATTCAGTCTTTGGAGACAGGGTGACATCAGGCAAGCTCTTTAATCTCTCTGTACTGTGGCTGCCTCATTTGTAAATGATAGTGCTATTTTATCTTACAGAGTCTTCAGAGGAACAAATGACATAATAAACATAATTGACTTAAAATGGTGCTTGGCACATAGCAACAAACAAGCACTAACTTCAACTCTAGTGTACATATTTATAGCAGAGGGAATGGGGATTTTGAAACTCTGTAACAGTGGTAGGCTAATGAGTCGCCATCTGGGGTTTATGACTGCCCAGCTGGCTCCTTTGCTCCCTTTTTCTGATAACCAACTTCATTCTTTGTGAGAACTGTGTCTGCTGGGCCTGCCAACTCCAGGACCCTGGGCACAGGGGAGTTCACTGGCCCATGCAAGCCATGGGCCAGTCCAATTTATTGACTTGTTTTTAACTGCTGCTAAGGAGAAGACCATAAGCTGAGTAGTTAAGAATTCAGTCTTTGGAGACAGGGTGACATCAGGCAAGCTCTTTAATCTCTCTGTACTGTGGCTGCCTCATTTGTAAATGATAGTGCTATTTTATCTTACAGAGTCTTCAGAGGAACAAATGACATAATAAACATAATTGACTTAAAATGGTGCTTGGCACATAGCAACAAACAAGCACTAACTTCAACTCTAGTGTACATATTTATAGCAGAGGGAATGGGGATTTTGAAACTCTGTAACAGTGGTAGGCTAATGAGTCGCCATCTGGGGTTTATGACTGCCCAGCTGGCTCCTTTGCTCCCTTTTTCTGATAACCAACTTCATTCTTTGTGAGAGCTGTGTCTGCTGGGCCTGCCAACTCCAGGACCCTGGGCACAGGGGAGTTCACTGGCCCATGCCCGGTCAATCAAGTGGTTCCCTGGATTTTACTAATAGATGCTATGATAACAATAATAACAATGCCAGTGATAATGACAGTAACTAAGCCTTATAATGTACTTACCATGTTGCAGGCCTGGTTCTAAGCTTTTTACACATATTAACTCATTTAACCCTAATGACAACCCAAAGAGGCAGATACTATGATTATCCCCATTTTACAGATGAGGAAACTGAGGTTCAAAGAGATTAAATAGCTTGCTCAAGATCACACAGCTGGTAAAGTAGGAGTGTTAGGAGGTCTTTCATCTTACCAAGTACCCAGTCCTTACCAGTTTAATACTGCCTTCCTCTTACATCTGGCGTCCCTCAGCGGGTGACAGAAACCTCAATCTGTGTAAGGAAGGCTGTGTGTTGCCTTCTTCTCGCACACACTGAAAGACCACCTGTAATAGAAGAGGATCAGGAAGACATGCAGAGTAGAGCAAAGAGAGGGGTGGGGGGGGAAGTG
>NW_007726414.1:751841-754909 GCF_000696425.1 Galeopterus variegatus | reverse complement strand
TGAGGGGAAAATGCAATTACAAAGTTGAAGAAGTATTTTTTGGGTAGTCTTGTAAATGTAGGAAACCCCACACTTGTATGTACATCATAGAACTAACTTTGTTTTCCTCTTATAGCCAGTCCCTAATGATTAACTCAGATTATATGGAAAACAGACATTCTGTCTCGCCAAATACATCTCTCAAAGCAGGAAGCTGCTGTCTGTCACACTTGAAGACATCCTACCTACATCCTGTCTCTACTGATACATCTTGACACGGCTCTCAAGGCATCCTGTCTCACCTGAGACATCTCTCTAGATACATCTCTCAAAGTAGGAAGCAGCTGTTCATCACACTTGAAGACATTCATTACCTATATAAGCCCCAGTCCTCAGTTAATTGGGGAGGCAGAGGGAGGGGAGGGGAGGAAGAGAGGGGAGGGGGAGAGATCCTGAAACCAGTCCCTAAAGTTAGCTCTACCCTTGGACTTCCCAGTTTTGTGAGATAATAAATCTTCTCCCCACCCTCCTTTTTAAAACCCATTTGATTTGATTTAGTCCCTTGCAAACAAAAGAATCCTGACTAATTCAGGTAACAAGACATGGGTTGGGTTTGGTTTGGTTTTCTGTCATGGTACAATACATGTAACAGAAAATTAACCATTAGTAACATTTAGTACATTCACATGTTGAGCAGCCATCACACTATCTAGTTCCAGAACATTTTCACCATCCCAAAAGGAAACTCCGTACCCATTAAAAAAATAACTCTCCATATCTTCCTCCACCCAACCCCTGGCAATTACTAATCTCCTTTATGTCTCTATGGGTTTGCCTGTTCTGTTCTGTTTTTTCATTTAGCATAGTGTTTTTAAGGTTCGTTCATGAATCAATACTTCATTCCTTTTTATGTCTGAATAATATTCCATTGTGTAGATAGACCACATTTTGTTGATCTATTCCTCACTTGATGGACATTTGGGTTGTTTCCACCTGTTGGCTATTGTGAAAACTGCTATGGGCATTTGCGTACAAGTATTTGTTTGAACACCTGTGTTCAATTTTTTTGGATATATACCCAGGAGTGGAATTACCCACTCATATGGTAATTCTATGTTTAATTTATTGAAGAATTGCCAAACTGTTTTCCACGGTGGCAGCTCCATTTTACATTCCCACTGGCAATGTAGAAACATAGTTACTTTTAAGTGTAAGGAAAAAATAATAAAATACAAATTTTCACAAAAGACTTTGGAATTATCTGCTTTATGAAAAGACTTTGAGGGGCCTCACAGCACGTACGCATGGATGAATGATACAGTGTTCAATGTTTAAACATTTCCTTCTACAAAGTTCTCACCCAAGCTTTGCAGGTGGCATGAAAGAGGAACAAGCTTCGCTTGCGGTCTTCAAAAAGCTTGTGATATAATAGAGGCTGTAACAAATTGTCACCTTTTAGGTTGAAACAAAATTGTTATATATAATTGTTAGATAATTTCGTATATAAAGAAAATTTTATATGGTACAACCTAATACACAAGCAGTTATAATAGGTAACTTTTGACTTTAAGTCTTTGGTGGTATGCTATTTGTATATAATTTTACAGCCTAATACATAGATTGAATTATGGACCATTAATCAGCCAACAAATATTTCTATGAGAGAGTTACCCCTAAAATGTGCTAGATAAGGTACAAAGTGCTATGAATACAGTCCCTAATAGGTTTACCGAGTCTAGTACCAATTTAAGCAGTAGCCCCAGCCCCCAAGAATATTCATTAGTGACTACAAGAAGAAAAATATGCTGAAATTTTAAAAGTGTCTATCCCTAGGTTATTGGATTATGGGTCATTTTTATCATTCTCTTCTTTTAACTCATATTTTCCAAGTTTTTCTAGAATAAGTGTGCACTTCTTTAATAGTCAGGAATATATAATATATAATATAAATAATATATTAAAATGTAATATAATTTTTTAGAAATATATTCACTTTAGGCAAGCCATAGAAAGAGGAAAAAATCCAATTAATTTAAATGAACATTTAGTTAAATGAACATTTATATATTGTTAAATGAATGTTCTTATATTATTAACATGATCTTTTATAACTAAGGGCAAACACTTTGAGTGATTTTGTTTTGTACAGACTAAATCTAAATGCTTTATTATTTTTCAACATTTAACACTGTTTGAAGGTGTCTCCTCGCTATGGCATTGATTAAGTCCCAGTTTCCAACATTTGTTTTTATTGTTCCCATATACTCATATTTTTATTTTTTCTAACTCTGATTCTTATGAGACTATTGCTTTGAAGAATGTAGTTATTCCAATTAAAGCCCTTAGAATAAGTCAGACTGTGTAGACCAAGGTCTTGTTAAACACAATGAATGAAAAATTTGCTCTAGGAAATGTGTTTTATTTGGTTTCTCAGATTCCTATTCCTTGAGGGGAAAATGCAATTACAAAGTTGAAGAAGTATTTTTTGGGTAGTCTTGTAAATGTAGGAAACCCCACACTTGTATGTACATCATAGAACTAACTTTGTTTTCCTCTTATAGCCAGTCCCTAATGATTAACTCAGATTATATGGAAAACAGACATTCTGTCTCGCCAAATACATCTCTCAAAGCAGGAAGCTGCTGTCTGTCACACTTGAAGACATCCTACCTACATCCTGTCTCTACTGATACATCTTGACACGGCTCTCAAGGCATCCTGTCTCACCTGAGACATCTCTCTAGATACATCTCTCAAAGTAGGAAGCAGCTGTTCATCACACTTGAAGACATTCATTACCTATATAAGCCCCAGTCCTCAGTTAATTGGGGAGGCAGTTGGGATTTCACCGTCTGTTTCCCAGTCAACGTCTTCCAACATAAAAAGCCTTTATTTTAGGGGGCCGGCCTGGTGGCGCACTGCGATAGTGCGCCGCTTGGGAAGTGTGGCGGCGCTCCCGCCGAGGGTTCGGATCCCACATACAGATCGGTTCCTGCTCGCTGGCTGAGCGAGGCGCGGGAGCAACGCTGATGGTTGCGATCCCGTTGCCGGTCCCGGTCCGGTACGGGGGCGACACTGAGGGTTGCGAT
>NW_007726414.1:750495-751240 GCF_000696425.1 Galeopterus variegatus | reverse complement strand
AAAAAAAAAAGCCTTTATTTTAAGTTCTGTCTGGCAAGTGTGATTGGTGGTCCTATAGCAACCTACCTGGGTCAGGGATTCCCCTGGAAGGAAAATCCTACAGGGCTTATTCATTACCAGTCTATTAATGCACATGAATGCATATGCTTTTTTCATATGCATATGCAGTTGCTATTTATTGAGGGACTTCATTGTGCCAGGCACTGTAAATTGATTAATTCATGTAACCCTAATAAGAATGCAATAAACCAGGATTTAATCCCTCCATTCATAAATGAGCAATTTCTTCCTTAAGATCATATAGCTGGTGCAAAAAAGAAGCAAGATTTAAAGTCAAATCTTGTGGATTCCCAAGTTGATGCTTTTTCCACTGTGTGATACTTTCTTTTATAAAGTAATGACCGAAAAAAAAAATATTTTAAATTAGATCAGGGTTTCTCAACTTCAACACTGTTGATGTTTTGAGTGAAATAATTCTTTGTTGTGGGGAGCTATCCTGTGTATTGCAGGATGTTGAGCAGAATCTTTGGCCTCCATCTACTAGATGCCAGTAGCACCCCCAGTTATGACAACCAAAAATGTCTCCAGATAGTGCCAAAGTCCTCTGGTGGAGGGGGGAAATTATCCCTGTTTAAGAACCATGTGCTAAATCATATTCACATTATTCAGAAGAAAAATGACCAGTTTTGAGTTTTTATAAAGACAGACATAAAGGAATTTACCAAACAAAGCCTGCTTGAAGGAG
>NW_007726414.1:747309-750184 GCF_000696425.1 Galeopterus variegatus | reverse complement strand
TCATTATAACATGAAGGATAGCACAGTCCTGCAGAAATGTTAAATCAAGAAAAGCAATCAGGCAGTTCACAATTTTTTAGAGGTGCCAACTCCATGACAGTCATTGTTCTAGACCCTTGGGATAACACAGGGAGAAAATAAACAATAGACTCCTTCATGGAGTTTGAAGTCTAGTGAGGAAAACAGACATTGAGTAAAAAATTACACACATGATTAAATAATTACATGTATGCACTGGTCTGCAAAGGATTAATCCTTGTTATTTTTTTGATGCCAGGCCAAAAAGCACACTTGACCACTGTTTATGCTAGTTATTAAGCTATTATCTCTGAGCTCCAAATCCATCTCTCTATATTATGTTCTCTGGTTACACAGAAGCAACATTTCCCAGATGCCTGTGTCAAGGGCTTCCTATTGTATTCTATTAACAGGAAGCATAGAGGGAGCTTAGAAAGCAGGAGGAAGTGAGAAGAAAGTAACAGGCCCTGGAGAAGGGACTTCCTTCTGCCTATTTTCTTACTGTTCTTGTTGAGGTTGCCTGGGCATCTGCACTTCGGCCCATGGCAGCAGCTGGCTCCAGCCTCCAGCTCCTTCTGACATTCCCAGGACCAGCCTTGGGCCTCCTCAGAGAAGCAAACGGTCACAGGGTTGGTCCCTCCTCCTGCTCGCTTCTAAACTTTGATAACCTCAAACTTTTCCCTTCTGTTCCACAGCTCTAGGAGAAAACTGGTTTATCTAAGTGTATAATATTTGTTTGCTCTTTAAGTCCTCCAGCATCTGTGTACTAATACCCTATACTAAATCTCCTCTGTTAAAATACCTGGAGTGTTTTCTGTTTTCCTGACTGAATCCTGCCTAACATATGATTTCACCCTGAGTCAAGCTAAGTCCTCCAGCATCTGTGTACTAATACCCTATACTAAATCTCCTCTGTTAAAATACCTGGTGTGTTTTCTGTTTTCCTGACTGAATCCTGCCTAACATACAATTTCACTCTGAGTCAAGTTCCATCCACATAGTAGAGGCACAGGTATTCTTTCTGTCAACCAAGGCAAGGAGAAGACAATGGCTTTGACCATTCCCTCTTTAGGAGGGCAACTTCAGAAGACAGAATCAGTGGAAAATGGCAACACATGCCTGGGGACAGAGCAGTGACCGAGACAAAGTCCCTGCCCCATAGAGCTCATGATCTAGAGGGAAGACAGGGACAATAAGCAAATACACAAGTGAGTCACACAGTTGGGCAAGGTGTATTAGTTTCCTGTAGCTGCCATAACAAATTACCACAGCTGGGTGCCTTACAATAAGAGAAATGTATTCTCTCACAGTTCCAGAGGCCAGAAGTCTGAAGTCAAGATGTCTGCAGGGCCATGCTCCCTCTAAAGGCTCTAGCGGAGAATCCTTCTTTGCCTCTTCCAGCTTCTGGTGGCTGCAGGAATTCCTTGGCTTGTGGCCACATCACTCCAATCTGCTTCAACTTCACATCACCTTCTCCTCTTTTCTCTGTGCCTCTTATAAGGATACCTGTCATTGGATTTAGGGCCCAACTAAATAATCCAGGATGATCTTATTTTGAGATCATTACCTTAATGGTACATCTGCAAAAACTCTTTTTCCAAAATAAGATTACACTCAGTTTCCAGGGGTTAATAAGATGTGGACACATTTTTTTAGGGGCCACCATTCAACCCACAGCACACAGTAAGGAAGTCAAGTGATGGGGTCCAGTGTAAGGTATCCAATTTTAGATAAGGTGGTCAGGACAAGAGCCCAAGGAGCAGCTATGAAGGTGTGGGGTAAGAGCTTTCCAGACAGAGGGAAGAACGAGCACAGAGTGCCTGGTCTTCTTCCACTCCCCTCCTCTCCCACTGCCCTCTAAACTCAATCAACATTTGTTTCCACTCCCTGGTTTTTCACTCTTTCCTTGTGCTGTTTTCTAGCATGGAACTCTTTCCCCAGGTTGTTACATAAGTGGTCCCTTCTCACCATCCATGCCACAGTTAAAGACCTCCTCCTTCAGGAGATCATCTCTGACCTCTCTGTATGTAATTCCCCCACCCCAGCATAGCAGAAACCTACCATGCCTTGACTCCCAGCCCTTGCTCACGTCTGACTTGGGCAGCAGCTGTAGAGGACATTTCCGTGAGGTCAGACTCACTTTGAGTTTGCAGCATCCTGCCCCAAGTTCGCAGCCCAACCTTCCTCTTTCTGCTTCAGGGCCACCTCCAATTCTGTGTGGCCCCCTCAGTAGCATCCAAGCACAGCCCTAAAGTTGGGGGAGGTAATGCCTCTGGGGTCTGGAGACAACTGATAAATGCCCCATGTCTCCCAAGTGGATGGACATTCTGGCAAGTATTTTACACACTTCTATCCCCTCCCACAGGAAGGTAAATGCATTGAGGGCAGGGACATTTTCCTACATCACATGTCCAGTGGCCATCTGAGTGACTTCCATGAGCATTCGCTATTTCGATGACAACACAAAATTAAAATCTCTGTTTTTATAGATGAAGAATTAGAGTCTTAGGCAGTTGGTTAATTGTCCATGANTTTTGAGTTTTTATAAAGACAGACATAAAGGAATTTACCAAACAAAGCCTGCTTGAAGGAGTTCATAAATATGTGGACATGAAGCAAATAGAAGCAGATATAGGAGATTTGACAATAATTGGTCTGGTGCAGACAGCTCGGTGGGGTAATTTAGACTTCAGAGAGGCCACCTGCCAACTTTCTTTTTCACTTACCACCCTGCCTTTGAAATAATTGCACTAAAAATAAGGCCTATGTCATATTTATACAAGGAAAGAAGACTTTTCATTATAACATGAAGGATAGCACAGTCCTGCAGAAATGTTAAATCAAGAAAAGCAATCAG
>NW_007726414.1:742040-744943 GCF_000696425.1 Galeopterus variegatus | reverse complement strand
AAGTCCTCCAGCATCTGTGTACTAATACCCTATACTAAATCTCCTCTGTTAAAATACCTGGAGTGTTTTCTGTTTTCCTGACTGAATCCTGCCTAACATATGATTTCACCCTGAGTCAAGCTCCATCCACATAGTAGAGGCACAGGTATTCTTTCTGTCAACCAAGGCAAGGAGAAGACAATGGCTTTGACCATTCCCTCTTTAGGAGGGCAACTTCAGAAGACAGAATCAGTGGAAAATGGCAACACATGCCTGGGGACAGAGCAGTGACCGAGACAAAGTCCCTGCCCCATAGAGCTCATGATCTAGAGGGAAGACAGGGACAATAAGCAAATACACAAGTGAGTCACACAGTTGGGCAGGGTGTATTAGTTTCCTGTAGCTGCCATAACAAATTACCACAGCTGGGTGCCTTACAATAAGAGAAATGTATTCTCTCACAGTTCCAGAGGCCAGAAGTCTGAAGTCAAGATGTCTGCAGGGCCATGCTCCCTCTAAAGGCTCTAGCGGAGAATCCTTCTTTGCCTCTTCCAGCTTCTGGTGGCTGCAGGAATTCCTTGGCTTGTGGCCACATCACTCCAATCTGCTTCAACTTCACATCACCTTCTCCTCTTTTCTCTGTGCCTCTTATAAGGATACCTGTCATTGGATTTAGGGCCCAACTAAATAATCCAGGATGATCTTATTTTGAGATCATTACCTTAATGGTACATCTGCAAAAACTCTTTTTCCAAAATAAGATTACACTCAGTTTCCAGGGGTTAATAAGATGTGGACACATTTTTTTAGGGGCCACCATTCAACCCACAGCACACAGTAAGGAAGTCAAGTGATGGGGTCCAGTGTAAGGTATCCAATTTTAGATAAGGTGGTCAGGACAAGAGCCCAAGGAGCAGCTATGAAGGTGTGGGGTAAGAGCTTTCCAGACAGAGGGAAGAACGAGCACAGAGTGCCTGGTCTTCTTCCACTCCCCTCCTCTCCCACTGCCCTCTAAACTCAATCAACATTTGTTTCCACTCCCTGGTTTTTCACTCTTTCCTTGTGCTGTTTTCTAGCATGGAACTCTTTCCCCAGGTTGTTACATAAGTGGTCCCTTCTCACCATCCATGCCACAGTTAAAGACCTCCTCCTTCAGGAGATCATCTCTGACCTCTCTGTATGTAATTCCCCCACCCCAGCATAGCAGAAACCTACCATGCCTTGACTCCCAGCCCTTGCTCACGTCTGACTTGGGCAGCAGCTGTAGAGGACATTTCCGTGAGGTCAGACTCACTTTGAGTTTGCAGCATCCTGCCCCAAGTTCGCAGCCCAACCTTCCTCTTTCTGCTTCAGGGCCACCTCCAATTCTGTGTGGCCCCCTCAGTAGCATCCAAGCACAGCCCTAAAGTTGGGGGAGGTAATGCCTCTGGGGTCTGGAGACAACTGATAAATGCCCCATGTCTCCCAAGTGGATGGACATTCTGGCAAGTATTTTACACACTTCTATCCCCTCCCACAGGAAGGTAAATGCATTGAGGGCAGGGACATTTTCCTACATCACATGTCCAGTGGCCATCTGAGTGACTTCCATGAGCATTCGCTATTTCGATGACAACACAAAATTAAAATCTCTGTTTTTATAGATGAAGAATTAGAGTCTTAGGCAGTTGGTTAATTGTCCATGACTATATCTAAAGATCATACCCAGGAAGTGAAATTTAAAATCTAGTCTTTCTGATGTCCAAGTCAATGCCTTTTTTATTCTCTAACACTTGTTTTCATTGAGTAAGGAATTGGAATTTCGCACAACCTTAGCCATCAAGTAAAACCTGATTAATTCAGTGGGTACTGAATTTCTTCTTTTAAACTGTGTTTTTCCTAGGTTAAATAGGGAGTGGGAATGAATGTTTATTGAGCATCTACCTCAGCACTATTTGAGTTCCTCACTAATTGCATAATGGAAAATGTGTTCTATAAACCCTCAGAATTATCTGGAAGCCCTTGATTTGACATAGAAGCATTTTCTTGGTAATAGAGGATTGCTGGTAAAAATTTGATCTCACCAAAGGCCACAGCTCAGATTCCTTCAGGCAAATGATGGCAATAACATCATCAGACCAATTACAGGAGGTACACTGTGGCCAGATCTGGAGGATACTGCCAATCATTAAGTGATTCATAATAAGTCCACTCACAGTAAATCCAAATTACATTTACTGTGGCTCTGATTTGTAGTAATAGTTTTGACCCCTGTTCTGTTCCCCTCATCTAAACTAACATTTACATGCACCAGGCACTCTGCCGATGATTTTTACCCACCCTAACTTATCCCCGTAACAACCCTGTGAATTGGGTACCATTAGTATCTTCATCTAATAGCAGAATCATAGAGAGTCTTAACTGTTTGGGAGATGGAAAGATGTTACAGGCCACTTTGAAAAATCTAATAAAAGCTTAGAAATGCTTTGGGAACAAAAAATGTATATAATCAGATGATATATACTTACACACACAACCCATATATTTTCAGGAAGTGTTCATGGAACCCCATAAATTCATATATGAAGTTATATATGAACTTGAAATTAAGAAATCCTGAGTAGGAAACTCAGGCTCAGAGAGTCACCAGCAGCAGTAACTTGCACAAGGTCAGCTAACTAATAAATAAGGAGTTGTTGGAACTCACATCTGTTTAACCACAAAGAACGCTTCCATCACCATGTAGTTTCTCAATTAAAATGACAGTCAATTCAAATCCAAGCACATTTAGATTAAACTAGAAAATATGCTTCTGTAAAGATTGTGGAATATTGGGCCGGCCCAGTGGCGCACTGGAGAGTGCGCTGCGTGGGAGAGTGGTGGGGCTCCCGCCGAGGGTTTGGATCCCATGTGGAGACCGGTTCCCGCTCACTGGCTGAGTGCGG
>NW_007726414.1:740561-741689 GCF_000696425.1 Galeopterus variegatus | reverse complement strand
CAACACTGAGGGTTGCGATCCCGTTACCGGTCAGTAAAAAAAAAAAAAGATTGTGGAATATTAACTTTAAGGAAGATCATCACAACTGTAGTAAAACTCCATTAGCCTTGGAGAAAGTACATTTGCTTTCCATCTCAGAAAAGATCTGAGAGTGGGAGAAGTCCAGTGCAGAAGATTCCTATCGGCCCATTTGGCTGGGGCGCATCCCTTAGCAGGGCAGTCCACATGGCCTCGGGCTCAATCCCAGAGTGTTCTCCCAAGTCTGTGGACCTGGCACAGGAACGGCCTGTGCCACTGGTCTCCTCAAGGACTGAACAGCAGCAAAGTCTTGAGCTGCTGCTGACTGTGTCTGATGTTGATGCAGAATATGAGGCATGAAAGAATATCGTTAGCAATGCCCCCAGATTAGTGCTGAGCAAAGGCAAGTCTCATATTTTAGACTTGTCAGTTTTTATTATCTCCACATGGAGTGAAGAGGGAGCACTGTGATGGGCACTTGGCCAAGGAAATTAAACTAATTTAGCCCTGATCGTGTAAACTGCAGAGAGGGTAGAGCTCCAGGCTCTTTAATTTGCTGATTTAGCCCCATGCAGATGGTTAAATGATAGCGATAATTGTTTTTTAATGGAGAATTTTTAAAAATGTTCTTGAAATTGGCATTTCTTCAGTATTATAGGGAAACCATTCATTCAGTTATTTTGATAGCTTGAATTTTTATTTATACTATGTTTATATTCAAACATACCATGAATTTGATTAACAGCGGAATTCGGGGCATTGAATTATATTTTTGACAAGAAATGAGTCCAAGGTTGCATTTTGGAAATTTACCCGTAGATGGCAGTATCGGACAAAGAGTTTTGATATTTGACTTCCTTCCCCTTCCCCCATCTCGCCAAAAGTTTCCAAAAGCCATAGCAAATATATGCAAAAACATAGGCAATACACAGTTCTCACAAGTGCACACTGCAGCTGAAAAGAACTGTTTCAATCCTTTGGAAAAGTAAAATAAAATTATTAGTTTGAACTATTTCTCTAAATATCCCATTATTTCAATAAATCAATACCATAATTATAGATTCATTTATAAACTTGCACCAATGAGAATTATATTTTTTTAAAATACTA
>NW_007726414.1:731328-739994 GCF_000696425.1 Galeopterus variegatus | reverse complement strand
ACTATTATTTTAGTTTAATTTACTATTAATGTGTGCTGGGCACTAAATTACAATTTATCTGCCAGACATCTCCTTTTCCTATAAGAACGGAAAACAAATGAACGGAAAAAGAAAAATCAAGTGGTTAAGAGGAAGAAATTTAGAGTCTGCCCGTTCTGGCTAGAACCCCAGTTTTACTTATCCTGAATATAAAACCATTACTACTTTTTTTCCCATACCACTCTCTGTTTTAAACCATCTCAGGAACTGTGCTCCAATATATAATATATGTAATATATTAAATACACAAGATGGGAGGTGCTCAGTCTCCCCGGGATCAGCTTTCAGGCCACTCCCCTAGTACTCAAGCTCCTGAGACCTGAGATAAGGTGGCCTGCAGCACCTGTTTTTGGTACCAGCACATGGAGCTTGAGAACGCAGGGGTCAGCTCACTGGCCAAGCATGCTCAGTAAAAGGGAGTTTATCCCTTGAATGATCTCCCACTGGAGACTCCAAAGAGTGTAGAATGTATCTAAGTATGTTGCATGCATGTAATGGAATTTAATCAATGAGCATGCTCTAAAAGAGACCAACTGAGCATGTGCAAGACTAGGTTACATAATTGTGAGCCATTCCCCACCACTGAATATTCATTAGATATAATGAACATGTATTAGATCGCAAAACTATAAGGGTGGAATCCTGGGCAACATCAGGGCTGCTGCTCACTCTTCTAGAGCCAGCCTGCACCTCTCCCGAGGTGTGTATTTCTTTCTTTTTGTATCATAGTTGCCTTTGGCAGAGTGCTGTTCACTCTAGAGCCAGCCTGCACTTTGTGAGTGTGTGTTTCTTATCTTTGTATTAAATTTGGGATGGGCTCTGCTCAGTCTCTGGAGCTGGGCAGCACTTTCCCTGTGAAGTTTGTTTCTCTTATTCGTTACATTAAACCTGTTTTCATCTTCTACTGTGACTCTGCTCTTGAATTCTTTCCTGTGGCAGAGTAAAGAACCTGGTAAGAGGAAGAGTAGGTTGAGGCCAGCTATGGAGCCCCAGACCCTCTCTCCTCTGGTATCATACATAAAAGAGAACTTCAAAAAGTGTATGGAAAGATAGTATTATCTTTTAATTCTATTTCCTCATGAACCTTTTGAAGTTTTTGAACCCTTGTATATATTACAAAATGGCACCATTTCATTCAACAAACATGCCAGGTGCTAGGCATTGAGGAAACAGCGGTAAATAAGCCAAAGTCCTTGCCTCTATGAAGCTCGTACACTGGTGAGGAGAGGCAAACAATAAACATATATACAAATAATAAACAAGTTTCAGAAGTGAAAGTTGTTATAAAGAAAATAAAGCAGGGTAATGAAATTCACAAATGGAGGTGGTCTAGAAGGGCCTCTTAGAGTTGTTGACTTTTGAGTTCTGTCCTGAGTGATGAGAAGAAATTGGTGATACGATCTGGGGAAAGAACGTTCCAGGCTGAGGAACAGCAAGTGCAAAGTCACTGAGGCAGGAAGGAACTGGAGGTAATTAAGCAACTGTATCGGGGCCCATGTAGCTCAGCAACATGGGGTGGGAGACAGTGACAGAAGATGGGGTTGCAGAGAAGGACATAGGCCAGATCCTTTAGTGCCTAGAGATCAAGGTTGAGGAATTTGAATCTAAGTGCATGGGGAGTCATTGAAGGTTTAAAGCAGGGAAGTGACAGAATCTAATTAATGCTTTTACAAGATATCTCCACAAAGTATTATTATGCCTATTTTATAGTTGAAGAAACTGAGGTTTAGAGTGAACAACCAATTTGCTAAGATTACACAGCTAGGAGAGATGGCCTACCACAGGCTGAGAACTTCATCCCTGTATGCAACAAGCTTTTACCAAAAGCCTGCTTTGAGGTCTGCACTAATAGCAATAAAGAATACATACTAACAGAAGCTATCCTTGCCTTTTAGTTTTAAAATTAGAAGAAATGAGAGATTTAGAAAGAGGGCACAATTTAAATAAAAAAGAGTATATTTCAGTTGATACAAATGACATAAAAAAATAACTGGATTAGCCACTATGCAACCATCAATTAACGAGATTTCACCTCTCCCAAATAAAACAACAGTCCATTCAGGATTTTAGAAAATGTTCTATGGTGTACATGCCCTAAGGTGACCCCAACGATCCACACCTTATATAATCCCCTCTCCTTGAGCAAGTTCAGTCTGTGCCTTCCTTCTAACCAATGAAATATGGCAAAGGTAATGGGATGTCACTCGCATGATTACGTTTCATTATGTAAAAGTCTGTCTTAGTAGAACGGGGAGACACTCTCCTGCTGGCCTTGAGGAAGCAAGATGCCATGATTTCTACAACTGCAGGGAAATGAATACTGCCAGTGACCTACATAGCTTGAAAGCCAGTTCTTTCTCAGTTGGGCCTCTCTGATGAGACCTCAAACCTAGCCAACTCTTGGATTGCACTAAAGCAGAGAACCCAGTTAAACCATGCTCAGATTTTGATACACAGAAACTGAGATAATAAACTGTGATGTTTTAAGCTGCTAAATTGGTAATGTGTTACACAGCATAGAAAACTAATACATGTACCAATGTTCAGGAAATGTCCTGGGGTTCCTGCTGCTTCACCCCACCCTTGTCTGCATCTCTTGTTGTTTGGGTATGGCCCATGCTAACACAATCCTCAAGTAGGAAGGCCCAGATGCCACCTAACAAGTAGAAAATTTACTTGTATTTTAGGGAGGATAGTAGCACCATTGGAAAAGATTTTCTAAAAATAAATATGGAATCAAGTGAACCAAAAGATTTTCTGTTCAAGCCTGAGATCACCAGGATTTTGAATAACATGAGGCCTCCATTTTCAAAGCATTGTGCAATCTAAATTGTTGTTCAAAGTATAAAATAGTGTTTCCCAAAGTGTATGGGCAGAACACTAGTTGCCAAAGTGCTGGGTAAAGAAAGAATGGGAAATGCTTCATATTATATCCTTTGTTGGAGATTGCCAGTGCATATTAGCATATTAAAGGCCTGCACAAAATATGCCATAATATATTTGTTTAACCAAGAATTTCCATATTTAACCTAGACTCACCCTTTTTTTTTTTTTTCAGATATTGCCTGTTGGTATTCACCAGAACTGGTATCCCTCGGAACATATCTTGAAAAATGCTAGTAGTAGTCATGGGGAGAAGTTTAGGTAACAGGAGTGAGAGAAAGAGTTTCATAATCTTTAGTTAGAAAATAACCATCTCGATGAACTGGGTAAAAAGTATAATTTAAAATATACAGGAATTATTCTTTCTTACTTCATCAAAAGGTCAAGTAATTGAGCACTAGACTACTCCATGTTATGATACGGTTCCAAGAAGGAAGATTCAGAGAACTAATTCTGTGGGGTTTTTTTCTTTTTCAAACATTTACATAGAGAGCTTACTATGTGCCAGATGTTATTTTAAGTACCTTACAAACACTGAAACCTCTAAGATGCATATTATTATTTGCTCCATCTTGCAGATTAACAACAACAAAACACAGTAATACAAAAAACAACTGAAGTACATGTGTGATTTTCCCATGATTATGTAGCTGGAAAGTGGCAGGACTGGGATTTGAACCTGTGCAGTCAGGTATAAAATCCAGCTCTGCAACTCCTTTATGAGGCTGTCTCTGCCCCACTGCTATCTACCAATGGAGCCACTAAGATCATGTGTATCTGTCAAAAGTGTCAACTTCCAGGAAATGTGAAAGAATGAAGCAAACAAACAATCAAGCAAAAAAACCCAGAATGAAACCCTATATGATTCTATTTTTATTTAAAAATAAAGATATATGTAATAGCTACATTACATATACACATACACAGATATACTCACAAAACCAAGGCATCAACTTTTTCTATCTTTTATTTACATTTTCTAAATTTGTCTTCAATTAACATATACTATTTTTTAAAACATTCTAGTTTTTGTATTAGACAAACTTTTAATTAGTGTATGTACAATGAATACTACACTGGACACCTAGTTTAGTCATTGTTCAGAACTAACAATTTCAACACTTTGTCATATTGGCTTCAGATTTCTTGATAAAAAGAAATGATATAGTGATTACTTCTTATACAAACATCACATGTTTTTTATAGAAGTATCTCTGCCAGACTAGACAATACTAGGGTGAGACGTGGCTTAAAATTGGATAGCATACGGGGTTTTACTGCCTATTTCTGCCCATGAATGCAAGTGACTCTGTGTCAAAGTGTGGGGAAGCCCAGAGCTCATTACTCCACCCCAGGGCACTGTCAGGATTTATACTTCCTGCAATTCACACCATTTCCTCTCCACACCCAACAAACTTCCTACAGTGCCCACTGGCAGGTGACAGCCAGCTAAACCTCCTTCCTGCAATGTGTCCTCATTTCCCAGGAGCCAGAGGCAAATACCCCTGATGTTTGCTGTGAAACTAGCTCTGGGGAACAGACAGAAAGCTCTTGAACGTGCTAGATCTTGATGAACATCACTGCAGCTGCCAAGCCACTCACGTCTCCCTGAGACAAAACACAAATAAGCCCTTCACAAATTGGGTGCCCTCACAAACACCTGCCAGTGGCTTCCGGGCTGGCACAGGGAGCAGAATTTTTGTCACTTCCCAGTGGATTGGAAAACACACATATACACAACATGATAAATTTTTCATAAGTCAAAATGTAATCCATTGAAAGCATTGTCCTTTATCCCTTTTTAAAAAATACTAAGATGTCCTTACTTTTATGAAATAATGGTCATAATAAATACTGTATGTGTGTGTGTGTTTAATGTTCTTACTTAACAGCATCAAATCAGATCCCAAATATGGGTAGAATTATATTGGTCTAAACACACAAATGTCAGAGTCACTGGTCTAGGCTGACACTGAGGGGGCAGCTTCCATAACCCAATGCCACAACATCTCTATAGGTTTTCTATAACAAACACGAGCCCTTAGCAGCAGCATTAACAAATCCGTTCAAAGAGAAATTGTCCTTCCCCTCCTTCCATCTGACTTCCACAGGATGTCTAACAATGTGCCAGGCACATAAAGTTCTCAGCGAATACATATGTGAACTTGTATCATGTAGTAATAATTGCTGATGCTTTAAAACTCTATTTGATATGTCGATTTTCCTCCAATTTATTTAAAATTTTAATGTAGATCCTAGAAAAGGGAGATTCAGTGCACAGAAATAGTAAGCCCTTTTACATACAACTTTTGAATATCGTAAGGTATTCTATACTAAGAATTGTGTGTGTAAATAACAAAATATAGATGTAAAATATATAAAGAAACAAATCCCTTGAGAAGTTTTCAGTCTGTGTTTTTAACTCTTTACTTACTCTGAAGAGGAACTGACTAAATACTTCCTGGAGGCCTATAAAGTTTGACATATTGTTGTGGGCTCTGGAATGAGGCTGGACAAGGTCTCATCCCCTTGGAGCTTAAATCTTCTAAGGGGAAGAGAAATATTAACCAGGAAACATCACTAACACCTGATACGTTTGGTGTGGACAGATGGACTGGATTTGAATTCAGAAAACTCCTGGACAAAATAATCTGGTTTTGGTTTTTTTTTTTCACTTTTTTTATGTTTATTTATTAATATTACTTTTTTTTTTTTACATTCTGTGATGTTGCTGTGGAGCCATTGGGGGGGAGAGGGGAAAGGAGAAGGTGGAGGGGCAGGGTTGAGGCCTGTGGCCCCCCTCATTCCCACAGGGGAGACCAGGGGGCTTCCAGAGGTGGCTTCGTCATTGCTGGGCTGGGTACAGATGTCAGAGGGGTGTGGCTGAAGCCTTTGCCCCACCATTGCCCCAGATCGGAAGACTGGGGCACTTCCTGCAGCAGCTTGGTGGTCATTGTTGGGATGTTGGGCTGGTTGCAGGTGTTGGAGGTGGGGGGTGTGGGCACGGCTGAGGCCCCCAGCCCATCCCCTTCCCTGGCTGGGTAGCCCAGGGGACTTCCAGTCCTTCTAGGTTTTACAGGTGTTCTTTCGTGATGTGATACCTTTACTAGTTAATATCAAACTTTGTCTCTTGTCTATGAGTATTTTGTTTTTTCTTCCAGTTCTGTGTTCTGATTATTTGCTGTTCTGACCACTTAAACTCTGCACTGGAACTAATTTGTTGCCCTTTGCTTACTTCTAAAGGGGGAAACTTCCTGTGATGACCAGTACTTGAGATCCGTGGTTGAGCTAAATTGCTGCTTTGCTGCTGATTCCCTGTGGAAGGCTATTTGTGCAGCTCAGGTTTTAACAGTTGACTTTATAGGTGCTTCTGGGACTCATGAGATCTGGTATACCTGGGTTATAAAGAAACTCTGGTCTGGGCCTGAGTCTTTTCAGCAAACTGCATCCCCTGCATTTCCATATTCCTGACCAGTCTCCACTGAGTGGTCCTACACTGATTGGGGAGCAGATCAGCTGTCCTTGCTGTGCCCCAGTGTTCCCCTGGTTGACCGTCTCCCCCACCACCCATGCTCCAACCACTTCCCATGGGATGGGCATTCACCAGTCCCTTTCAAAGTCTCACCGGCCTCTGAGTGGCTCCTTTTTTTCAGTTGTTGTGGCTCCTTGCTCCTATGTGGGTCCACAGGAAACTTATTAGTGGTCTTGCTGGCCTGAGGGCCACCAAGGTCCTCTTCTCCCTGCCACTTCCAAGCAACTCCATCTGAACAGCACAGCTCTGGCTCCTGTTCCATGCACTCAGCAGCTCCAGCCTTAAGGCAGCCAGGGCTTGAAATGGTGGGAGCAGTTTTCTCTTTCTCTCATCGTGGCTTCTCCCACCTTCATGCACTCTGTAGGTCTCTCCTCCTCTTCCCCTGAGCTCTGGCGGCCCCAGCTTGGCTGTTGTTGCTTTTTAATAGTTGTAAATTAGTTGATTTGTGGGAGAGAGTGATGCTGGGGACCGATTCCATCATCTTGCCTGGAACCCCTCTCTCTCTTTTTTTTTAAAGGTAGTTCAAGTGAATATCTATTTAGTTCCCAGGAGAGTATAGAGGGAAAAAATAAAAGGCACTTTGAGATGGGGGGATGTAGTCTGTAAAAAGAGGGACTAAAGATTCGAAGTGGTCTGCATGTGTATCCTGTTCTCTTGATTGGGAACTTACTGGGAGAACATGGAGTTATTTTGAGATTTCAATTTTGAATTCCTGAGTGAATGAAAAAGCTTGCCCAGATGTGGGTGGATACATCTGTACAAACATTCAGTAGAAAAAGAGACTAAGGCAAGTCAGTTGGGGAGGGCTGTCTCTTGCAGCAAATGGCAGTAACTGTCACTTCTTTGCACTTGAGGTTAGGTACACAACCTAAAGACAATTTGAGCCATCGGCTTATTACCAAGAAAGCAGCATTGAGAAGGCTTTCATTAGGCAAGACACATTACACAAACAAACAAACATTGCCTATATATGGTACATATAGGTTATTCTTTGTTTTTGGAAGTTAATTCCATTTTCCTGCATTCACATCAGTAACGATGTTTGTGAAATAACGTAATGACATTTGCNATTCCATTTTCCTGCATTCACATCAGTAACGATGTTTGTGAAATAACGTAATGACATTTGCATAAAGTGATTTATCACATCTACTTGGTACCTTCCACTTATGAGAGAATTTGATGTCTCCTAGTTTCTATCAGACAGCTATTGGAGTTTATTTAATTAATTTGCTTTTTCTTATGAGAATGATAGGCTAATGAGAAAAGGAGGAAAGAAAAATGGATTCCCCTGTCCTGATCCATGTCGCCTTACAGCCCACACTGTAGGTGTTAGGAGTCTAAACACTGTGGGGAAGGATTTTTTTTTCCCCCAATTTGGTAGTAGAGTTGACACTGTATTATGTTTTCTGTTTTCATGGAGCAAACGACCTACTAAATAAACCAGAAAAAGCGACAATGTAAACTGCTGAGGGTTGGGTGGTAGGAGAGAGAAGGGGGTTTGGAGAAAAATACATTTTTGACCCAGAGTAAT
The DNA here is from genome assembly GCF_000696425.1 of Galeopterus variegatus. Taxonomy (NCBI): domain Eukaryota; kingdom Metazoa; phylum Chordata; class Mammalia; order Dermoptera; family Cynocephalidae; genus Galeopterus; species Galeopterus variegatus. Next base: position 732,006 of record NW_007726414.1, on the reverse strand, counting down.
ACCGTGGACTGAGTTTGATTCTCTGATTCTGCCACATTGCTAGCCGTGTGATATTGGACACAGAATTTCTCTGGCCTCAGTTTGCTCATCTATAAAATGGGTATGACAAGAGTACCTTCCTCCTAGGGTTGTTGTGAGGGGTAAATGATACTGTGTAGGTACGGTGTGCCTAACAGTGCCCGACAATGGTAAGCACTCCATAAACTATTTTTAATATCATCATCATCATCATGCAGTTGAGTGGCTTTTATCCTGTAATACTAGAAACTCTAGGGCTTGTAAGGAAGCATCTCAGAGACCTCAGAGGGAATGGCTACCTCATCTTCCCACATACCTCTCTGGTGGAAAAGGAACACTGCCTACACTGCTTCTTTCCTTTAATCCTCCTTTCAAAGCATGCAGTTCTGCTAATATCTGTTTCACATACCAGACTTCTGTTTAAGAGTTAATTTGAAAAAAAAAAAANTTTCTTTAATTGACAAACAGTAATTATATATGCCAGTGAGGTACAATGTGATATAGGTAGACACACATTGTAGAATGGTTAAATGAAGCTAATAATACATCCATCACCTTAGAACCTTGCTTTTTTGGTGAGAACATTTGAATTTTGCTTTCTTTTTTTTCTTTTTCTTTTTTTTTTTTTTTTTTTTTTTTTTTTTTTTTTTTTTTTTTTTT
>NW_007726414.1:729584-730966 GCF_000696425.1 Galeopterus variegatus | reverse complement strand
AAAAAAAAAAAATACTTTGGTTACTAAAATTTTCAAAGTTTGCAAACCACTGACCCAGCATAATTCCCTCATCTTGCAAGTGAAGAAACTGAGTGCATGAAGGAGAACTTTGTGAGTCACACCTGTCTCAGATAAAGCTGGGATTTATGACCCAAGAATGTCTGCTTACCAGCTGAAAATTCTTTTCACTCTTATGCTGGTCATGCTATGCTCAGGTTATGCTCTGGAGGAGGTGGGTCTTTGAGTTCCTCTTAGCCCTGACTTTGCACCCCTCTTTTTTCTTTTAAACTGTTTTAAAAATGAAGAATTTTTTGACAAACACAAAAGTTGACAGAGTGATGTAATGAATGCCCATGTACTCATCACATAGTTTTTTTTTCTTTAATTGACAAACAGTAATTATATATGCCAGTGAGGTACAATGTGATATAGGTAGAAACACATTGTAGAATGGTTAAATGAAGCTAATAATACATCCATCACCTTAGAACCTTGCTTTTTTGGTGAGAACATTTGAATTTTGCGTTCTTTTTTTTTTTTTGTCCTTTTTGAGACCGGCCACACTGCGCTCAGCCAGTGAGCGCTGTGAGCGCACTGGTCATCCCTATATAGGATCTGAACCCGCGGCGGGAGCGCTGCTGCACTCCCAGCGCCGCACTCTCCCGAGTGTGCCATGGGCTCGGCCCTTGAATTTTACTTTCTTAACAATTTTGAAAATACAATGCATTATTATTAGTTATTCCGATTCCTCCTGTCTAATTGAAACTTTGTAACCTATGGCTAACATCATACAGATTCTATGTTATTTTATCTTATTATTTTAAAGTAAATCCCACATGCCTTATTACACATTTAATAAGTATCACAGTATATGACTTTAAATAAGGACCTTTTAAAATACTATCTGAATGTCATTACCTCAGTAATATAATTAGCAGTAATTCTTCACTATCATCAAATATCTAATCAATATTAAAATTTCCAATGATTAAATTAGAGTAATATTTTTTAAAATTTGGAGCAGGATCCACATACAATACACATATTAAGATTGGTTAATAAGTCTAAGTTTTTGAAAATGTATAGGTTCCCCCACCCTTTTTCTCTATTAATTTTTTTAATAAATCAGTCCACTTTTGGCTTTGAGTGTAATGAAAATAATTTTTAATGATTTTTATGATTATAAAACATTTTCCTGTATCTTTATAATTATACTGGTGGTTTACAAATTCCATTCTGTGCCTTGGTGTTCAAAATAGCAGCAGGTAATTTATCTTTTTTGAATGTTGATTGTATGCCAGGTACTTATTTGGACTCATGTAAAGCACTGTGAGAGACAGGCTGTTATCATCTCAATTTCACAGATGAGGAAACTAAGGAAA
>NW_007726414.1:728506-729369 GCF_000696425.1 Galeopterus variegatus | reverse complement strand
CCAGGGAAAGAATTCATAATCCAGGCCTCAGCCAGTGAGCACTGCCCACAGTCATCAGAGCGAGCATGTTTTCTAAACTGGTCCCATGAATGCAAAGAGTTTTATGAGAATGTTGGGGAAAAAATCTTTTCCTGGATTTGGAACTGCTATCATCATCTTGCCATCACACGTAGGCTGAGAATGAAAGTAACACACAGAGGACAGGCAGGCCATGCTGAGAAATGAAAAAGAACCAGATCCTGGTCACTTGGTTTGAGTCTTGAACAAGCCATACCTGAAGACAGACTAGCTTGAGTCTTTTAAGTTGCATGATCCAATAAATTCCTTTTTGGCTTAAAACAGTTTGGTTGAGTTTTCTTTCATTCAGAATAAAATGTACTCTAACTGATAGAGAAAACCATATAATTAAAAAGAAAAAGATCCTCATCCACTCCTTTCATGCAACCCGTTCTTCAATTGCTGGCTAGTAGAATCACACGTAAAATTTTGACGTGATATTAACGTGATATTTTCACACAAAGACTAAAAGATCTGTAGAATAGCTGATGACATCAAAAACACAATAAAAGGATATCTGTCAAATCACAAGCCCATTATTGCCTTTATCTTGTTGCCACTTTGAAATATAACTTTAATATCTTCTCCCCCAGACTAAATATTTTTTTTTTTTACTGTATGGCTAATCCTTTTCAAATTCATGAAGTCAATACAATTTCAATTTGCCATTTGCAGTAGATCTTAAATAATGCAATCTGTCATGAGAAGCCATCCGTAATTCAGAGATATTCATTTGCTGAGTGTGACTTGTGTATATCCTGACCAAAGCACATTTTCATTGTTGCTGATTTTTTAAAAATGCACTT
>NW_007726414.1:727560-728071 GCF_000696425.1 Galeopterus variegatus | reverse complement strand
TTGGTATTAAATACAATCCAAACTAGATTATATTCATTTTGTAATATGATTTTAAAAGAAATAATAACATTTTCATGGGCCACTAAATGTATCCTGGGCCATAGACATTGTGCCCACCATGTCTAAAGGACAAGTCTGCCCTGTATACTTATCAAGTACCAATCAAGGCAGTTTATAATTAGCACAGTCCCAACGCCTAGAGTTTAAAACTTGCAACTGGTCCCTTTATGCCGTTCCTGCTGTCATCATTTAGCAAGAAGTTCCTCTTTTCTTGCTGCGATGAGCAGGGACTTTGAAGCCAGATAGAACTGAGTTCCAACACCAGCTCCACACTTTCCAGCTGTGTGAGCCAAACGTTTCTCGGCTTCAGTGTCTCGAGTATAAAATGGAGATAACTGCGCTCACAAAGTTGAGAGCATAGATGAGAATGCATGAAGAGCACTTAACAGAGTGTCTGGCCCATAAAAAGTGCTTTATAAAAATAGTAATAATGGGGCTGGCCCGTGGCTCA
>NW_007726414.1:725415-727109 GCF_000696425.1 Galeopterus variegatus | reverse complement strand
AAAATAGTAATAATGTAGTGCCCTATTTGATCATTCCACATAGAGGCAGCATTGTCTGGTAGCTTAAAGTGGGGGCTATGGGATCAGATTGCCCAGGTTTGACTCTGGTCTCTGCTCGTAACTAGCAGAGTGATGTTAGGCAAGTAGCTTAATCTCAGCCTCTGTTACCTCCTTTTAAAAGACGAGACAATAATATCTCTCCAGATAGCTCCTCTAAGGATAATAGATAAAGTACATACAGTGCTTGGTACTTAATAAGTAGAAGAAAATATTGTTATTTATTTTATCATTTTTTAATATGATGTAAAAACTACTTCCGGTTTTCCCTATTTGTCTGTTTGATTAAACTTTCTAAAAATAACTTCTTAAAAAGATAATTGCAAATTTAAGGAAAAGTTGACAGAACCATACAAAAATGTCCTGAATCTCCTTCTCTTGGATTCCCTAGTTGTTAACATTTTACATTCACTCCATCACTCATACTCTCTATATGTGTCCCATTATCGTCAGTCTTGTTCTGATCATTTCTGAGAACAAACTGTACCCATAATGTTCCATCATCCCTAAACACTCCAGTGTATGTTTCCAAAAAACAAGGACATTCTCCTACAAAATCAACACCCAGTCCTTCCAATTGGCACAACACAGATCCAATGCACAAATCCTTTTTGAATTTTGCCAGCTTCACAATAATGTCTCTTGTTTTTCTGGTGCAGGGATATGTTTTCCATTTAGATATTGTGATTTTTCTGGCTCCTCCAGTCTAGAACTGTCCCTCAGTCTTTTCCCACATTTCATGCCCTTTACACTTTTAAGGAGTACAGGTTTTTCATTCTGCAGAATGATCTTCAATCCAGGCCCACTCAGTGTTTCCTCATGAGCAAACTCTGGCCATGCATTCTTGGCAGGAATGATGCTGTTCTCTTTTCTGCGCATCACAAAAGGAGGTGCACAATGTTGATTTGCCCCCTCGCTGATGATGTTAACCTAGATTGCCTGGTCGAGTTGGTTTCTATGGGCTTTCCACCTTAAGTTCATTAGTTTTCCCTTTAATTGAGTAGTATTTAAAGGGGAAGTTTTTGAAAAAAAACACTCATTTCTTATTAGATGTCCACTTGCCATCGTTGATGACACCCACCTGAACCTACCAGCTCTATTTCCCCATTTATTGTTTAATTATATATGTCAGTATAGAGCCGTAGATTCCTATTTTATTCAGTGGATTATAACCTTTTGCCATCTTTATTTTGATGCTCAAAATGTCACCTGTTTCACAAGTGGGGACTCCTTCAAGTTGGCTCTTATATCCTTTAATGTATTATTCATTGAACATTTCCTTATCTTCTGGCACAATAAGACTATTCCAGGTTCATCTTCAACTTTTCCTGCCCTAGCCCTGTAATCAGCCATTTGTCCAAAAAGCCCTTGGAGAGTGGATGCTGTTTAGAAACTGTGTTAGTCTGTTTGTGTTGCTTAGAACAAAATACACAGAACTGGGTATTTATAAAGAAAAACGGCATTTATTGCTTACAGCTTGTGAGGCTAAGTCCAAAGTCCATCTGGTGGTGGCGACAGTCACCCAGGGGTCTCACATTGCAAGATGGTGGAAGCAGAGAGAGAGAGAGACAGAGACAGAGACAGACTCTCCTCTTCTTTTAAAGCCCTCAGAAACACACCCCTGACCACCATTTTTA
>NW_007726414.1:722867-724984 GCF_000696425.1 Galeopterus variegatus | reverse complement strand
GCACGGTCCTACAATCCAATCACCTCTTCAAGGCTCCACTTTTCAATTACCATAATAGGATCTCCCACCCTCTTAACAGTCATAGTGGGGGCTAAGTTTCTAATACATAAAACGAGGGGGATACAATTCAAGCTTCAATGAGTTTTGGGGGGACATAATTCAATACACTACAGAAACCAAGATCTGAGTGCTCAGTGTGCTCATTGGTACAGGGGTGTCATTGCTTCCTGGCTCTCTCAATAGACGGAGCTAGAAAATATATGTACATATTCACGTACATTTACAAATACTTATGTCTCTCTGTGCATATATATTATAAAGCCATGAGCTCACACTATTATCTCCAATTCCAATCCAACACCCCTGGGTTCTTTCTAGCCTTCCTCCTGTCACATTTGTAAATACCTTCTCTGGCAGGGAGAAATAAAAGGAATAGATTTCCCCTTTTATTTAAAAATACATGCTGAGTTTTGACTTCTTAAACTGAACAAATCCTAAAGTTCTACGTGCAACTTTGGGGTAATTCAATAATACCCACTTTAAAATTCTGCCTTGGAATTTCTAAGTCAGAGAGGCATTCCTCACAAACACAAGTAATTATTTTAAGCAATGAAGAGAAAGAAAAAGCTGATTCGTGTCAGACATTGTGGGAAAGACATTTTCGTCAGTGTGTATATAGCCAGTTTCACATTTCTCAAGAATTACTTTGAGACCATCTGATTAATTTCAACAGAAATAATTCTGATATGCTCAAGAGGCAATGACTAAAGCCTTGTCAAAATTTTTTTCAATTGAGAGAATTTATTTGATTTGAGAGGGGAGTCTGAATATCTTTAATCATTATAGTTTTTAATCTCATGTTATATACATTCATTGAAATATTATAAAAATTTATTGGAGTATTAGCACAACAATGTTAGTAAATCACTAAGAAGTGGATTTGCCCTGGGTTGTGATGTCATGGACATTTCTGCCTCAATAGAGCCCAGGACCTTGTGGTACAATTGTACAGATTGGGCACTGTACATCTTCAGAGAACCATAGTTAGAGACTTAACAGCAATGCAGGGGTCTCACATGGCAGAAAATGGTGGAGCAGAGAAAGAGATTCTCATGTGCTCTCCTTCTGAAGCCCTCAGAACCGCGACTCTGACCACTATTATTAATCCATTCACTACAGCACGGTCCTACAACCTAATCACCTTTCAATTACCATAATAGGATTTCTCACACTCTTCACACTGTCACAGTGGGAACTAATTTTGGGGGGACATCAATCTACAGCATGTAGTATGGACATTTTCACAATGTTAATTCTTCCAATCCAAATGCATGGAATGTCATCCCATATCTTGTGTCCTCTTCAGTTTCTTTAAACAGTAATTTGTAATTGTCATTGTAGAGATCTTTCACATCCTTGGTTAAATTGATTCCAAGGTATTTTATTTTGGGGGGTGACTATTGTAAATGGGCTAGCTTTCTTGATTTCTTTTTCTGCTAATTTGTTGTTGGAGTATAAAAATGCTACTGACTTTTGCATGTTGACTTTGTATCTTTACTGAAATTGCTTATCAGCTCTAAAAGTTTTTTCATAGAGTCTTTAAGGTTTTTCTACAGATAAGATCATGTCATCTGCAAACAGGGACAATTTGACCTTATCTTTTCCGATCTGAATGCCCTTTATTTCTTTCTCTTGCCTGATTGTTCTGGTGAGTCCTTCTAATACTATTTTAAGTAGGACTGGTGAAACTAGGCATCTTTGTCTTGTTCCCATTCTTAAGGGGAAGGCTTTCACCTTTTCCACATTCAGGATGATACTGGCAGTGGGTTTGTCATATATGGCTTTTATTGTGTTGAGATATTTTCTTTCTATACCTAATTTGTGAGAGTCTTTATAATGAAGGGTTAGAAGGGATGTTGAATTTTGTCAAATGCCTTTTCTGCATCTATTGAGGTAATCATATGGTTTTTGTCCTTGATTTTGTTGATTTGGTGTATCACATTTATTGATTGCATATGCTGAGCCACTGTTGCATCCCTGGATGAATCCCACTTGATTGTGATGTATGATTTTTTTGATGTGTTGCTGTACTCTGTTTGCTAATATTTTATTGAGGA
>NW_007726414.1:717149-722482 GCF_000696425.1 Galeopterus variegatus | reverse complement strand
GAAAAGTTTGAAGAGAATTGGCATTATTTCCTCTTTAAAGTTTTGGTAGAATTCAGCAGTAAAGCTGTCTAGTCCTGGGCTTTTCTTTGTTGGGAGACTGCTGATTACTGCTTCAATCTTGTTGCATCTTATTGGTCTGTTCAGGCTTTCTATGCCTTCTTGGTTCAGCCTTGGTATTTTGTATGTGTCCAGAAATTTATCAATTTTCTCCAGGTTTTCAAATTTGTTGGTATGTAGTTTTTTATAATAGTCTCTAATGATTCTTTGTGTTTCTGTGGTATCAGTTGTCATGTCTTTTTTCTCATCTCTAATTTTTGTTATTTGGGTCTTCTCTCTTCTTTTTTTAGTTAGCCTAGCTAATGGTTTGTCTATTTTGTTTATCTTCTAAAAAAAACCAATTTTTTGTTTTGTTGTTATTTTGTTTCATTTTTGGGTTATCTATTTCATTTAGTTCTACTCAGATCTTAATTATTTCTTTCCATCTACTAATTTTGGGATTGGATTGTTTTTATTTCTCTAGTTCTTTGAGGTGTAGCATTAATTGTGTATTTGAAGTCTTTCTATTTGTTTGATATATGCATTTATTGCAATAAACTTCCCTCTTAGTACTGCTTTTGCAGTTTCCCATAGATTTTGGTATGATGAGTCTTCATTTTCATTAGTTTCATGAATTTTTTTGATTTCCTGTTTAATTTCTTCTCAGATCCGTAAATCATTCAAGAGCATGTTGTTTAATTTCCATGTGTTTGTATTGTTTCCAGAGTTTTGCTTATTGTTGATTTCTGGTTTTAGTCCATTGTGGTCTAAGAAGATGCTTGAAATGATTTCAATTTTTAAAGTGTGTTGAGACTTGATTTGTGACCTAACATGTGATCTGTCCTGGAGAATGTTCCATGTGCTGATGAGAAGAATGTATATTCTGCGGTTGTTGGATGACATGTTCTGTAGATATCTGCCAAGTTCAGTTGGTCTAAAGTGTGGTTTAAATCCTGTGTTTCTCTGTTGATTTGTTGCCTAGATGATCTGTCCAATGTTGTGAGAGGGGAATTCAGGTCCCCAACTATTACTATATTTGGGTCTGTCTCTTTCCTTAGGTCTAATAGTGTTTGCTTTATATATCTCAGTCCTCTGATGTTGCATACATATATATTTATGGTTGTTATGTCTTCTTCCTGGATAGATCTCTTTATCATTATATAGTGACCTTCTTTGTCTCTTTTGGTAGTTTTTGGCTTAAAGCCTATTTTATCTGATATATGAGTAGCTACTCCTCCTCATTTTTTCTTTTCATTTGCATGGTATATTTTTTTCCATGCTTTCACTATTAGTCCATGTGTGTCTTTACAAGTGAAGTGAGTCTCTTATAGACAGCATATAGTTGGTTCTAGCTTTTTAATCCAATCAGTGAATCTATATCTGTTGAGTGGGAAATTTAATCCATTTACGTTTAGGGTTGTTATTGAAAGGTACTGTCTTACTCCAGACAGTTGCTTTTCTTAGGTCGATTTAAATATCTTTTGTATCTTTCTTTCCCTTGTATTGTTTGTCTTCAATGTTCACTGGTTTTTGGAGATGATATGTTGTAGTTTATTTCTCTTTCTATTTGCATATCTGCTCTACCAGTGATGTTTGTTCATTCTTGTGTATTCATGGTGGTGATTACAGTTTTTTGGGTCCCAGGTGCAGGACTCCCTTAAGGATCTCTTGTAGAGCTGGTTGTCTGGTTGTGAATTTCTGCAGCTTTCGTTTGTCTGGGAAATACACTATTTCCCATTCATTTCTGAAGAATAGCCTTGCCAAGTATAGTATTCTTAGCTGGCAGTTTTTTTTCTTTTAGTACTTTTAATATATCATCCCTTTCTCTTCTGAACTATAGAGTTTCTGTTGAGAAGTCTACCATTAGTCTGATGGGGACTCCCTTATAGGTGACTTAATGCTTTTCTCTTAATGTTTTTAGGATTCTCTCTTTGTCTTTGAGTTTTGCCAGTTTGACTATAATGTATCTCAAAGATTACCTTTTTGGATTGAATCTGTTTGGGGATCTTCAAGCCTCTTGCATCTGGAAATCTGTATCTCTACCAATGCCTGGGAAGTTTTCCACTTTTATCTCATTGAATATGCTTTCAATGACTTTACCTTTCTCCTCCCCTTCTGGAACACCCATGATTCAGATATTCCTGCACTTAAGGTGGTCTGCTACCTCTCAGATTTTCCTCATTTTTTAAAATTCTTTTTTCTTTTCTTTTCTTTCTTTTTATTTATTTATTTTTTAATTGTCTGCTTGGGTTATTTTGAGAAGATGGTCTTTAATATCAAAAATTCATTCTCTGCTCACTCTAGCCTGCTGCTTACATTCTCAATTGCAGTTTTTATTTCATTGAATAAGTCTTTCAGTTCCAGGAGTTCTGCTACAATTTTTTAATGGTATTTATCTCTTTGTAAACTTCCTCCTTCATGTCCTAGTTTGATTTCTCATTTCATTGTGTTGTCTGTGTCTTCTTGTATCTCACTGAGTTTCTTTAAGATTGTTACTCAGGGCTGGCCCGGTGGCGTACTGGAGAGTGAGCCACTTGGGAGTGCAGCGGTGCTCCCGCCGAGGGTTCGGATCCCATGTGGAGACCGGTTCCCGCTCACTGGCTGGGCGCGGTGTGGGCGCAACACCGAGGGTTGCAATCCCGTTGCTGGTCCCCGGTACGGGTGTGACACCGAGGGTTGCGATCCCGTTACCGGTCAGTAAAAAAGACAAAAAAAAGGAATTAAAAAAAAAAAAAAAGATTGTTACTCAGAATTCCCTTTCAGACATATCATTCCCTTTCCTGTTGCATGGAGTCTGGTATTTAAGAATTATAGTGTTGCTTTTTTTTTTTTTTTAAAGATGACCAGTAAGGGGATCTTAACCCTTGACTTGGTGTTGTCAGCACCATGCTCACCCAGTGAGCTAACCGGCCACCCCTATATAGGGATCCGAACCTGTGGCCTTGGTGTTATCAGCACCACACTCTCCTGAGTGAGCCACGGGCCAGCCCTATAGTGTTCCTTTGATGGTGTCGTATTTCCTTTTTTTGTTTGTTTGTTTGCTTGTATTTCTAATATCCTTATGTTGATACCTAGACATCTAATTGTTTCTTCTTCTGTTAATCTGGGGTGGCTNAACCTGTGGCCTTGGTGTTATCAGCACCACACTCTCCTGAGTGAGCCACGGGCCAGCCCTATAGTGTTCCTTTGATGGTGTCGTATTTCCTTTTTTTGTTTGTTTGTTTGCTTGTATTTCTCATATCCTTATGTTGATACCTAGACATCTAATTGTTTCTTCTTCTGTTAATCTGGGGTGGCTTTTGAGAAAAAGGTCTCCTTCCTGTAGATTTGTTATATATTGCCCATTGGGTGGGATGTTTTAGTTTTGGTTCTGGGTAGACTCAGTAGTTTTAGTAGTTCTGTGTTGACTCAGTATTTCCAGGAGATTCCAGCAGCTATGTCTGTGGCTGGGGCTGTGCACATTGCTGGGCCCACGCAGGTGGGTGGGGCCCACGTGGGTGGCTGGGTGGTTGAGGCTGCAAGGGAGGCTAGATGGCTGGGCCCATGTGGTGGGTGGGGCTGCACAGGAAGCTGGATGGTGGGGCCCAGATAGACGGGAGGTGCTATGCTGGTGGCCAGGTGGTTGGGGTCATGCAGGTGGCTGAAAGGGTGGAGCTGTGCAGGCACCTGGCACTGCCCAGGCAACATGGGCTACAAGGTGGGGTGTGCTGTGCAGAATCAACTGCTGAGTGTGGAGAAGGTTCACAGCTCTGGGACTGGACAATAGCACAGGCAACTACAGTGATGGTGGAGGCAGGCTGGGGCAGGAGCAGGAGGACAGTTACTGTTAGGAAGTGCGCACGCCAAGTGGATTATTTCCTCTGCAAGGGAGAATTCCTCCTGGCTGATACCGGTTTGAGAGATGTGGTGGCAGCTGCAGCTGTATGACTCCTTCTCCTCTACCCCACTGTGCTTGGTTTTCATCCTCCACAGGGTCCTCGTCAAGCTCCCCCTGCCCTCTCATGTTCTCCCACTAATGCTCTCCCCCATACTTAGCTGTCCTTTCCTTGGCCTTGTCCCCTTCTGTGGGAGGATCATGCATTGGGCACCTCTAGTCCTCCCTCTTGAGCACCAGGGATCTATTTAATTTAATGCTATAAAATGTTTCTCTATCCAGATTTATATTTACATTTTAGCATTTTGAATAGAGCTGAATGGAAAAAAATCCAAATCTTTCTCAAGCTAGGAGTCACCTTCCTTGTGCACTGGATTTTTTTTTTTTTTTTTNCAGGGATCTATTTAATTTAATGCTATAAAATGTTTCTCTATCCAGATTTATATTTACATTTTAGCATTTTGAATAGAGCTGAATGGAAAAAAATCCAAATCTTTCTCAAGCTAGGAGTCACCTTCCTTGTGCACTGGATTTTTTTTTTTTTTTTTTGAGGTTCTATGTCTGTTCTGATTTTTGAATGCACACACCAGAGACTTGACATATTACTCCAAGTAATTGAGTTTAAGTGAAAGTAAAGATACGCATCAAAAGAGGTAGGAATCCCAAAGGTAGAACAGGATCTGTTAGGCCTCATGCAGAGCTCATTTAGGATTTAAGGCAGTCAGCTATACCATCAGCAGTGGGGACTGATGGATCCCCAACCGTTATGCTGAGCTCCCTCTGCTCCCATCACTCCATAGCTTCTAATTCATACCTTTGCTTCCCTCATGACCCCAGATTTTTTTATGATCTCCCTCAGGACATCTTTGCAGCTTCCACAGTAACTCTTAGATTTCTCCCTGTATCTTAGTACTTTATATCATTTGAACCCTTGCTCTTAATGTAGTTCTCTTTACAGGTTGCCAGCCAGCTATGGGTTGGCTACTCTTAGATGAACTGTCCATTCCCAATCTATGACTGGAGTATGGTTTCAAATTTGTGTATAAGGAATAGCCAGGGAAAGAATCCCTTAGAAGGGACAGATGGCAGGGCAGACATTCTGTCCTGCAAGTTCGTTGCATTTTGGTAATGAGAAAAGGGTTAATGAAAGGAGAGAACTCAGGAGTCAGTGGCCTAGATAAGGATATCAGATAACAACCATGTTTACCAGAAGACACTGGTGCTGGTCTTTGGCCACCGAAGTAAATTGCACTGAAACCCTAATCTTAGATTTGAATCCCTAGTCTATCTCATACTAGCTATACATCCTTGGGGAAAGTTTTGTGTCTCTGAACCACAATCTCCTAGTCTGAAAAAGAGGGCATAAAAATGCTTCATTTACAGAATAGCCAAAGGGTAAAATGATGTTGTCCTAGTTCATTTA
>NW_007726414.1:713904-716412 GCF_000696425.1 Galeopterus variegatus | reverse complement strand
AGTCTATCTCATACTAGCTATACATCCTTGGGGAAAGTTTTGTGTCTCTGAACCACAATCTCCTAGTCTGAAAAAGAGGGCATAAAAATGCTTCATTTACAGAATAGCCAAAGGGTAAAATGATGTTGTCCTAGTTCATTTATGCTACTATAACAAAATACCACCCCAGACTGGGTAATTTATAAAGAACAGAAATTTATTTTTGAAAGTTCTGAAGGCTGGGAAGTCCATGGTCAAGGTGCCAGCAGGTTTGATGTCTTGTGAGGGCTGCGCTCTGCTTCCAAGATGGCTCCTTGTTGCTGCGTCCTCCTGTGGTGGAAGGCAGAAGGTCAAGAGAGGCAAACTCTCCCTGACGCCTCTTGCGAGGCTTGTTGAGCCTCTTATTGAGCCCTTAATACACACCATTTATCTCTAATAAGCTTTGAGGGAAGTGTGGTACACAATATTGCTGAAGAAACTACAGCTCACAGAGTTTCATTGACTCTGCCCGTGCCACCCATCCAGCCCAGCAGAGTCAACATTTTAATCCAGGACTATCTGATCTGAATAGTAATCTATTCATGAAAGCAGAGCCAAAAGGCCTCAACTCTTAATACCACCACAATGGAGAACAAGTTTCTTTTTTCTTTTTTTTTTAAAAAGATGACCGGTAAGGGGATCTCAACCCTTGGCTTGGTGTTGTCAGCACCACGCTCAGCCAGTGAGCAAACCGGCCATCCCTATATAGGATCCGAACCCGGGGCCTTGGTGTTATCAGCACCGCACTCTACCGAGTGAGCCACGGGCCAGCCTGGGGAACAAGTTTCAACATGGATTTTGGAGGGGACACCACCTTCAAACCATAGCAGAGGTAATAAATGCAAAGCACTCCGCATTGCGCCAGTCATATAATAGGCACTTAAATAAATGATCTTGTTCTTATTGTGCCAGTCCTTCTAATCCTCCATGTCATCCCAATCTTCTGAGGCTGAATCCGATCTGAAACCCAGAAGCATTCCGGGGAAAGCTGTGAATGGCAGGATTCTTGCCATTTGCTATATAAGGTTAAAGGAAAGAAGCTCTCCTTCTCGTTAAAAATAACTCAACCCCACCTCTTGGTTCTCCAGAAGTGAGCTGTTATCAGCAGATAAAAGGAGATTGCAGGAGGCCAGACCCCAGAGCCTTTAGTTCAACTCGAATTTTCTGAGTTCTCTACAATCCCTTCATCTCTAAGCATGCTTCTCCCTTTTTTATTGCTCTGTCCCTCTAACATACACACACTGTCCTCCTACCAAGCAAAAAAGAAAAACAAAAGGTATTTTTTAAATAGAGGAAAAATAATGTCACATAGATCTTGGGGAAGGGAAGGAAGTCGTTGTTAAGATGAAGCCTAATAATCAGTCTGTATCCTTCAGGGAATGAACTTTAGGGTTGCTTTTTGGAAAGCTTTATCTGGATTCCTTCTAAAAATGAGCATTTCTCTTAGGAATGCCTTTGGTGTCATTATTAGTAAAATAAGGGGCTTTCTAGTCAAGCAGATCCGGGCTTAAGCTATCGACCCTATTGTGTATGGACCTTGGGCAAGTTATTTCATCTCTCTGAGCCTCATTGTCCTCATCAGCAAAACAGAACTAACAAGACCTACCTGCAGGATATGGAGATGCTTAAATGAGAACATGTACGTACAGTTCCTAGCACAGTGCTTGGCAGAGACTAAGCACTCAATACATAGTAGCTTTTGTTATTCATTAAGTTTTTTATCTTCGTTGTTTTTACAGTGGCCTTTTAAAAATCCTCGGGTGACATTGTTTTTAGAGTGACATCAGAATTCTCAAGTGATATTATAATTAAAATATGAGGCTTTCGAATCAGATAGTCCTGGATTAAAATGTTGACTCTGCTGGGCTGGATGGGTGGCACGGGCAGAGTCAATGAAACTCTGTGAGCTGTAGTTTCTTTTTTTTCTTTTTTTTTTTTTTTTTAAAAGATGACCGGTAAGGGGATCTTAACCCTTGACTTGGTGTTATCAGCACCGCACTCTCCCGAGTGAGCCACGGGCCGGCCCCTGTGAGCTGTAGTTTCTTCAGCAATATTGTGTACCACACTTCCCTCAAAGGTTATTAGAGATAAACGGTGTGTATTAAGGGCTCAATAAAGAGTAACTCTGATGATGATGATTATGTTGATGAGGAAGACAGCAAGAAAGATACTTCTGCTAATGTTTGCATTAAAAAACAATTAAATTTAATTTCTGCTTATGTCTAGAATGTTCACTAGAGATTATACAAGTCCTTGAAGGCAGGGACAATATCTGTTTTGCTACCGTTTTGCTCATTGCACTTAGCAACTATTGTACAGTAGGTGCTCAATAAATTTTGTTGAATGAATGAAAGAATGAGCTGATAAATGAATGATTTGGTGATAGAAAAAGAAATCATATCACATATCTTCAGCTCTGGTTTGGAGTCAGACAAATATGTTTTTATATCTTGATTCAACCATCTACCATTTGAACTTGACTAAGGTTCT
>NW_007726414.1:698797-713706 GCF_000696425.1 Galeopterus variegatus | reverse complement strand
CTTTCGAATCAGATAGTCCTGGATTAAAATGTTGACTCTGCTGGGCTGGATGGGTGGCACGGGCAGAGTCAATGAAACTCTGTGAGCTGTAGTTTCTTCAGCAATATTGTGTACCACACTTCCCTCAAAGGTTATTAGAGATAAATGGTGTGTATTAAGGGCTCAATAAAGAGTAACTCTGATGATGATGATTATGTTGATGAGGATGACAGCAAGAAAGATACTTCTGCTAATGTTTGCATTAAAAAACAATTAAATTTAATTTCTGCTTATGTCTAGAATGTTCACTAGAGATTATACAAGTCCTTGAAGGCAGGGACAATATCTGTTTTGCTACCGTTTTGCTCATTGCACTTAGCAACTATTGTACAGTAGGTGCTCAATAAATTTTGTTGAGTGAATGAAAGAATGAGCTGATAAATGAATGATTTGGTGATAGAAAAAGAAATCATATCACATATCTTCAGCTCTGGTTTGGAGTTAGACAAATATGTTTTTATATCTTGATTCAACCATCTACCATTTGAACTTGACTAAGGTTCTTGATTTCTCTCTGTCTCAGATTCCCTATCTGAGACAGAATAATATGGAAATAAATAATGGAATCTACCTCAGAGGGATATGAGAGTTAAATGAGATAATGTGTAAAGAGAGCTTAGCAGTGTACCTGACACATAGTTTGTGCTCAATAAAAGTTAGTTACTGTCTGGAAAAGGAAGGCACTGTATAGAAAGTCACCATTTGACCTGAATTATCCAGAAAGGAAGGTTAATATAACTCAGCTCATTTGAACTCATGCTGTGTTTTCTAAAGTGTTAAAATATTCTCCCAAGTTGGAAGGGCACAAATGTTTAGAAAGCCTAGCAGTCTTCTAATACCCATCAAAATGGCAAAAAGAAATGTGAAGGCCAATTACCTTCTGTGAAGTGCCCATAACCTCCACTCTGTAAATCTGTCTCAATGCCCCATTACAATTAACCATGCAAATAGGAGGTTTTCTGATTCTTATCATTTCTGGTAAAGATGAGCATTTTCAATCTGCTGCATTTGCATCCATTTAGATAATGATGATGATGCCAACAGATCCCTTCCATTCCACCCTGCCTTTTGTTCAAAGAATCAGACCCGGAGGTGCTTTTAGAGACCACATTGATAGATTAATTCCATCATTATGAAGCTGCAGGAATCCCCGGGGCCACAAGAAGCACGTATTAACTTTTGCCAATGACACTACAGAAACACCAGATTAGGAAAGCAAATGGCAAATAACTCACCCAGTTGAAAATGTAGGGGAAATTTATGAAGCCAGAAAGAAAGAAAGAAAAAGCCACAACGATTGCCACTGTAATCTAGCTACAGATTTTAAACAACAAGGAATCCATAAACTAATGTCACTTCCTTTCGTACTCTGACCTTCATGGAGACATTGTTTGGGGAATGATTCAACAGGAAGGGGAATGGATCCACCTCACTTGTCACCACCCACACCCACCCCCTGTTATTTGATAACTGATGATCTGGGCTTGCACTGCATGCTACTTAAGTCCAAATCCTTCCGGGCGCTGATATTTTGAGCATCCCCACATTTGGGACTGAAACAAGACTGTTCTGCAGACTTTGCTCTTCAGGGACACTCCGGCCTACTCTTCTTCCTTTCAAAAACCTGCATTCCTCTTGGCTTTGATTTTTGTTTGTTTATGTTATGTAGCAGAGGAACATAGAGCTTAGTTTTCTGAGGAAATTGAATTATATCAGTAATTTGTAACCCTATTATTACATCATAAATTCCTTTGGGAATATGATGGATGCCATGGACCAACTACCAGATAAATGTGTGCACACATACACACACACACACACATATTCAATCACAATTCAGCATTCATTGTAGAGGAAATTCATTGAACCCCTGGAGTTTATCTCTGGACCCAAGATCAAAAACACCTAAATGAATTGATTTCTAAGATTGTGTCTCTGTCTGCCATTCATTTATTCACTCATTCAATATTTACAGAGTCACTGTGTTTTAAGCACCATGCTAGGTCCTGGGATTACAAAGGTAAATACAACATTGCCTGTGCTCAGCCTAACAGCGGGGATGGATGTTTAAATCTATCATTTCCTTAATGGTTGATAACTACCTCAATAGAGGTATAAAAATATCCTGAGGATATTTGAGAGAAGGCGTGGCTACATCTGGCTCAGGAAGTGGGGGAAGCCTGGTATTCAAGATGGATAAACCCACGAGCAGGGTGGCGGTGATGACAACACTCCTGTCAGAAAGCAGGACAGAGGCTTGGAGTTGTGAAGAAGCCTGGCAGGAGCAACACTAAGAGTTTGTTGCGACCAGAACATAGAGTATATAGGGGGAGAGACATGTTGAGAAAAGAAGCAAAAGACATGAAGATTTTATAACTCACGCTTATGTGAAGTTTGGACTTTAATGAGGGGAATGGGAAGCTGCTGAAGGATTTTAAGTATGGAAGAATAACAAAATCAGCTTTATGTTTTACAAAGATAATTCTATGGCTCTGTGTAGAAAAAACAAACCCAGGCCTTCCTGATGTCAATGAAACAATAGTCATATTCCATTTTCCAGGGCTACTGACACACACAAACAAAAACATGCAGTTAAACCAGTGTTCAGACTACTCAGAAAGCCCAGAGGAAAAGGAAATGTATTTTTAGAGTAAAGCATGTCTGGTACCCAGCGGGGCTAAACATGCAATATTAAAGATGATGACGTGAGCTTCACAAATTCAAACCAAGAAAAAACAGCTGCTACCTTGGGCTAGTCATGAATAATATTTAGAATTAAACATTAGCCAATAGTATTTTGTGAATCCTGGAGCCACTGTTGAAAAGAGTCAAAAGCAATTTGTTATAAACACAGTGAAATTTTAACTTAAGACAGTGGTGGAGATGATGGGAGCTGCAGGAGGAGGGAGGGGAGATGTTGCCTAGAGCAAAAAGTGGTTATAGCCAAAATTACCCACAGAAATTCCTTAAATTACCCATAAAGTACAGTACACACATGCAGCATAGATAAGCAGTATTATTTACAAATGCAATCTGTACACAATAAAGTTTCTAAAACTGTACATATTAAACTGTAATTTTGCAGTATTTTTGCTATGCCAATGTATTTTGAGTTTGCATAAATTAAACACACGTGTGATGTGAACACCACTGTAATATTTCAAATAGTAAAACTGGCAAGTAAATGTACTTTTTAAATTCACATTAGAAAAGCTTCAAGGTCATTCCCACAGTAATATAACTGTTCTGCATCCTGATGTGCTATCTTGAGTAGGAAAGAGCTAGTACAATCTGAATTGGGAAATGCACTGAAAACTTGAATAGCTCATAACCCACAGCCTGTCTCCTGCCTCAGACTGTGTTGAGAACTTGGTAGTACTGAATGGTTAATAATTATTATGGAGATCACAGATTATCACAGGCCTTTACTTCCCCTCACAGTTAACTGGGTTTCAGTCAAAATTTGGGTGAATGCATTGGATGGTGCTCTTATTTGAACATTTGTCACTTGTTCTGGAGATGTGTGAATAGCTGAAAACTATTGATGAGTGGGCCTTGGTTCTAAAGACATTCAAGGAGGGCAGGATGCCAGACACAGTGACTGCAAAATTGTGCACACTTAGTACCAGTGACCCAGAAAACACTAAGACAACACACTTGTGTGTCACACAGAGATCACCCTCTGGAGCCACCCCTTCTGAGGTCCTCCACCTACCACGGCCAATGGGTGGCTGAGGTCTCCCCTCTGCCTGGCGGGCACTGGCAGCAGATCTTCACTGGTCAGCCACAGGGAAGGACTCGGCTGCCAGGACAGTCCACGGGAGATGTCACTCTAATTTCAGGGAGAAGTATCTTTTTCTGAAACTTAAGAGGTTGACATTAAGGGCTTGTTTTTATGTAAATGTGGATCCAGAAATGACTAGAAACTGACTTTGAAAGACTCCAAGGAAAAGTGTTTTACTTCTTGCTATAATTCCTACTCTTGCAAATGGTGGAACAGGTCATGACACTAAGAGACCTATCACACCCAGCAAGATTGATGCACCCTGAAAAATACATTATCTCTTCAACTCTTTCCTCCTCCTTCTCCTTCCTTGAGCAGGCCTTTTTCCTGCACATGCCACATTCACACCCCAGAGTGGTTAAAAGCCTGAACCTTGGATTCAGACACACCTGGATTCTAATCCCAGCTGGATTTCGAACAAGTATTTATGATTCATTTTGCTCAGCTGTGAAATGGAGATAATGATACTAGTTCCTACCTCCTAGGGTTGTTTTGGGGAGTGAATAAGAAAATACACGTACTGTGCTCAGCACAGTGCCTGTCACAGGGGAAATTCTTAGGAAATACTGTCATTACTTATTATTCCTATTATTATTTTTATTGTAGTTATATATTGCCTTGTAGCCTGCCAACTTTTAATTACAATATATGCTGTGAACATTTTATCTATCAAGAATATTTTTCTAAAATGTGAGATTGCATGGTGGTGCAGAATTCCATTACATAGATAACATAATTAACAATGTGACTTAATGCCTTCTTAATCCGATTTATTTTTCTTAATAAACAAGAACAAATGTTATTAAGGCTGCTGTGTACCTAGCCATATGCACCTAATATCAGGAATTTTTTTTTTTTTCGCTTCATAGGGGAAGAAGCAGAAATTATTTTTTGTTAGGTTACTTTTCTCTATAGATCAGTAGAAATTCAGTATAAAAGATACATTTTTCAGACCTCTCAAAAAGTTTTAATATTCTAGTTATCAAACTCTCAGCTTTGTACTTAAGCGTGGTACCAGCTTTGCCATTTCAAAGAGAATTTCAATTGGATTATTTGAAAAGATGACAATTGTCTCAGCTCTGTGAAACTATTTAAGCTGCTTAATAATGATGATATTAATAATAATGGGAAAATAGCTAATATGATTTAGGACTCAGTATATGCCAAGCACTGTTTCAAGCATTTTCCGTACATTAATTCATTTACTTCTCCCAAGAACTCTTTGAGGTAGGTACAATATTTACTCACCTTTAACAGATGAAGAAACGGAGATACTGTTTCCTCATTTGTATAAAGGGGTGTTACTGTCCACTGGTGAGCACCACAGGACTTAATGAAAATGAAATGACATTTTCATTTTAATACAAATATAAAATTTTTATTGTTTACAAACTTCCACTCTGGCCTGGGTAGTATAGGTTATTGTTCTTTGTCACTCCCTCAGGATAAACACAATGGACTTCTAGTGAAACCGACAACTTAAATGCAATAAAACCTAGGCTGTTATTAACCTCTCATGTCCTGAGAAAGGTGATGATTACGACCATGCTGTAGATGAGAAAATGGACATGACTTTGACGTGGTAATGATACGGCTGGAGCTTGTGCTGGAGTCTTCACTCCCAAGTCCCATGATTTTCTTGATACCACACACTGTTGAGTTTCAAAGGCTTCTCCCTGTCACAAATCAGTAAATCATTTACCAAATGGAAGAACTCCTGCTTCATTTTGGCAAATAAGAATGTGGGTTTTGCAGAGAAAATAATTTTTCTGAAAAAAAAAAGGATTTTCAATGACCAAAATGCCATGTGATCTTTATAAAATGCCTAATAAAACAGTGAAGCATAAAGAAGGAAATAAAAATTACATGTCTGTAACCCCAAAAAGGACACTGAGAAACATTTTAGTGATGAATCTTTCTGTTGTATAGTTACACACACCAAAACACACACTTTGCTTACATGAAATTCCACCATAATGTTTTTCACTCAACAATATTACCTTCTTAATATTTATATTAATATTACTCGGTGGTAATTAATTAATATTTATTAATAATTAATTATAATACAAATTAACCTATATCATTGTGTTTAATATCTGCTTAGTTCAGCTTACCACAATTTATTTAATCCATCCCCTTTTGATGGACATTATGCTATCTTTTTTTTTTCTTTAGTGTTATGCAAAATTTGGTGAGCCACTTAGACATATGTCCTTAGGGTAAATTCCTAGAAGAGGAATTGTTCAATCAAAGGGTATACATGTCTTACATTTTGATTCATAATTAGGTTCTTAATATCTACGTAATTGGTTTTCCCAACGACAATGTAGGGGAGCTTCCAATCCTTCCTGATTGTGGTGAACAGGGAGAGTTAACCAAAGATGAAACATTCTGATACAATTTTCCTGGGTAAACAAGGTGAGAGAGCACAGCTCCCAGAACCCTGAGGATTTAGCTCACTCTTCTTTGTCCCACCCTTCTTCCCCTTCATGTCTCCTAAGGGAATAACAGTTTGCAGTCTGAGTTAATTCAATTGCCCAACTTTGAAATACTGTTTCTAGCACCTGCAGAGACTCTAACTGGGATCTCAGGATAATACAATTGATGGGTCCCACTGCAATCTAGGAAGAAACTACCACTACTGACTGATGACATTTAAAACTTAAAAAAAAGAAAGAAAGAAAAGAAAATCTTTCCAGGTTGATTCTATGAGGTGATGTGTATTTGCACTGTAATCTTTGTTTCTAGAAAAAGACAGTTATTCACACCTATTCACTGTGGCATCTGAGATAGAAAAAATTCTCTATGGAGTGCCTCAAAAATCCAGGTCCTCAAGTATACAGACAAGCATTATTGTCCTATTATAAACAGGGAAGAAACACCACGTTCTATGATCTTACTGATGCCTTAAATTTCACAAGCCAACTGTTACTTGAAAGTCTTTCTTACTTTGTTAACTCAGTATCGCTGTACAAAAAGCAAAATTTTCAATGATTCCCTACTCTAAGGTGACACAGCACAGAAGTACTTGGGACACATGGGTGAAGAACTGCTTTTATTTGACACTTACTGTCTCATTGCATCTTCATTACATTCACCCTTTGGTGTCTAGGCATGAGTAGAATATCAATAGCATTTGAAATATTCCAAAAGCTGAAGAACAGAAAAATTGTCATCTCCAAATCATGTTTTCCTGAGTGATTAATTCGGTGATTTGGCATCATATAACAAGCCAGTATATTTCAATGTTGACAAAAAATCAATAATGCTTAATTTGAACTAAATATATGTTTATTGTTTACAAACGTCCACTCTGGCCTGGGTCGTACATATTATTGTTCTTTGTCACTCCCTCAGGATAAACACAATGGGCTTCTATAAAACTGCAAATGACGACCATACAAGGAAAAGGATAAAGGCAAAGAAAATTCAAATTCTGGGAGGTTGAGAAGCAATAATCAACCTGTCCCTTCCAATTTCACTAGAGAATGCATTGTCTTCCAAATTCAGGTTTCCAGCACTAGAGTTCACAGGGTGCCCCAGTAAAGGTTTACAGAGAGTAATGAAAATGTCCTTTCCCTGCTTCCTCCTAGGTTGACATTTCAACAGAAAGTAATGACACTGCATTTGTAGAGCACTTTACAATTTTTGAAGCACGTTCTCTTAACTTATCTCATTTAGTTCTCACATAGGGAGGGGGCACTTAGGCAGTTATTATTAGCTCAGTTTTATCACAGAAGAAAAATTAGGCTCAGAAATACCTACCCGAAGTAACATGATGTCCACACCCAGCCCAGCGATGACCACCGAGCCGCCATAAGAAGTGCCCTGGGCTCCTGAGCCGGGGCAGTAGGGGGGCTGATGGTCTCAGTCATGCCCCCCAGACATACACAACAAGCCCAGCGATGACCACCAAGCTGGGGTAGTGGGGAGGCCAAGGGCATCAGCCATGCCCCCCCCACATGTCTGCACCCTGCACAGTGATGACCAAGCTGCTGCCAGAAGCCCCCTGGACTCCTCTGCCGGAATGGCGTGGGGGTGCTATGGGTGCCGGCCATGCCCCCTTCCTTCCCCCTCTTCCCACACTATCTCTCTCCTCCTTCCCCTTTTCCTTTCTCCCAACTGCTCCACAACATCTCAGAATGTAAAAACAATAATAAATAAATAAACAAACAAATAACTTAGGTAATTCCTGGCACATAGTAAGACTCCACTTAATGGGAGCTGCTATTATTATTATTATTACTATTACTACCATCATTAGTGAACTTAACAAGACTAAAGCCAATGGTTGACTCTCAAATACTTCTAATTTTTCCCCTCCCAGCCTTTTAATGATAGTGATGTCTTATATGTCTCAGAAAAATGCTGAAAAGTAATATGACTTTCTACTATGTTATTTATTCTTATTTATAAGTATATCCTATATCTGATGTTCAAGTCTTGTTGTAAATTGATATGATGGAATTACTTATCCCAGCTAAACCATAGCCATCATGATGGTTAATTTTATGTGTAAATTGATTGGGCCATGGAGTGCCCAGATATTTGGTTAAACATTATTCTGGGTGTGTCTATAAGAATGTTTTTGGGGCCGGCCCGGTGGCGCACTGCTACAGTGCGCCGCTTGGGAAGCGCGGCGGCGCTCCCGCCGAGGGTTCGGATCCCACGTACAGACCGGCTGCTCACTGGCTGAGCGAGGTGCGGGAGCAACACCAAGGGTTGCGATCCCGTTGCCGGTCCCGGTCCGGTACGGGCGCGACACTGAGGGTTGCGATCCGTTGCCGGTCATGAAAAAAGACAAAAAGAAAAAAAAAAGAAAAGAATGTTTTTGGAAGAGATTAACATTTGAATTGGGGGACTGAGTTAAGAATATCCCGTTGCCGGTCCCGGTCCGGTACGGGCGCGACACTGAGGGTTGCGATCCGTTGCCGGTCATGAAAAAAGACAAAAAGAAAAAAAAAAGAAAAGAATGTTTTTGGAAGAGATTAACATTTGAATTGGTGGACTGAGTTAAGAATATTGCACATCCCAACATGGGTGGGCCTCATGCTTGTAGAAGGCCGGATTAGAACATAAGTCAGAATAGGGAGAATTCATTGTCTCCGCCTGACTGTTTTCAAGCTGGAGCATTGGTCTTCTCCTGCCTTCAGACTTGGGCTTGGATTGGAGCTTACACCTTTGGCTCATCTGCTTCTCAGGACTTGAGAATTGGATTGGAGCTATACCCTCAGCTCTTCTGGGTCTCCAGCTGGATGGCTATAGTATCCATAATCATGTGAGCCAATTCTTTATAATCTCTCTCTCTCTCTCTCTCTCTATTGGTTCTTAACTGGGATAAATAATTCCATCATATCTGTTTCTCTGGAGAACACTGACTAATATAGTTTTATGGTTACTATCTAACTCATGCTATTTTAAAAGAAAGCGGAATATTGTCTCTCTTATATTAAGTGACAGGTTTGCAAAGATTAACACTAAAATATTTGATTGCTTTGTTTAACATACAAACTATATTTTCAGAGCATTTTTCATAGATTTATTTTAAAGATTGGGTGTATATTTTTGAAAAGTAACACTTTTCATTTCATTCAGGAGGCTCAAAGATCCCCAAACAGATTCAGTCCATAAAGGTCCTCCCCAAGGCACATTATAGTCAATCTGGCAAAACTCAAAGACAAAGAGAGAATCCTAAAAATAGCAAGAGAAAAGCATCAAGTAACCTATCAGGGACTCCCCCATTAGACTAACAGAAAACTTCTCAACAGAAACAATATAGGTCAGAAAAGAAGGGGATTGTATACATTCAAAATACCAAAAGAAAAAGTTGCCATCTAATACTACACCCAGCAAAGCTATCCTTCCGAAATGAAGGAAAAAATAGCAAATTTCCAAGACAAAGAAAAATTATGAGAGTTCACTACCACATGACCAGCCCTACTAGAAAATCTCAAGGAAGTTTTTTACCTGGAATCAAAAAAAATAATAATCACTACTATGAATAAACAAGAAAGAATAAAACCTTCTGGGAGAATAAAAATGCAAACAAGAAAGTGAAAGAAACTGTATCTTACCACCTCCAAAAACCAACAAACACCAAAGACAAACAATAAAAGAGAAAAGAAACAAAAGATGTTTAAAATATCCAATGAAAATCAATAAAATGCCAGAAGTAAGACAATACATTTCAGTAACAACCCTAAATGTAAATGGATTAAATTCCCCACTCAGAAGACACATACTCACTGATTGGATTCAAAAGCTAGACCCAACTATATACTGTCTAAAAGAGACACACCTCACCTGTAAAGACACACATGGACTAAGAGTGAAGGGATTAAAAATAGATATACCATGTAAACAGAAGTGAAAATGAGCAGGAGTGGCTATTCTTATGTCAGATAAAATGAACTTTAAACCAAAAACTATAAAAAGAGACAAAGAAGGCTTCTATGTAATGATAAAGGGATCTATCCAGCAAAAAGACATAACAATCATAAATATATATGCACCCAACATCGGAACACCCAGATATATAAAGCAAACACTATTGGACCTAAAGAAAGTGACAGACCCAGATATGACAATCGTTGGGGACCTAGACACCCTTCTCTCAACATTAGAAAGATAATCTAGGCAACAAGTCAACAGAGAAACACAAAATTTAAACCACACTTTAAACCAATTGGACTTGGCAGATATCTACAGAACATTTCATCCAATAACCACAGAATATACCTTCTTCATATCTGCATATGGAATGTTCTCCATGCACATTTAAACCACATATTGGTCACAAATCAAGCCTCAACAAATTTAAGAAATTGAAATCATTTCAGTATCTTCTCAGACCACAATGGATTAAACTCACTCCAGTTAGACTGGCTATTATCAAAAAGACAGAGAATAACAAATGCTGGTGAGGATGCAGAGGAAGGGAAACCTTCCTACACTGTTGATGAGACTGCAAATTGGTGAAGCCATTATGGGAAGCAGTTATGGAGGTTCCTCAAACAACTACAGATAGAACTGCCATACAATCCAGCAATTCCACTGCTGGGTACATATCCAACGGAATGGAAATCTTCATGTATTCAAAGAGATAACTGCACTCCCATGTTTATCACAGCTCTATTTATGATAGCCAAGAGTAGGAACCAACCTAAATGTCCATCTGCAGATGGCTGGTTAAGGAAAATGTAGTATACATACACAATAGAATACTACTCTGACATAAAAAATAATGAAATTCTGCCATTTACAGCAATATGGATGAACTTAGAGAAAATTACATTAG
This sequence comes from Galeopterus variegatus, assembly GCF_000696425.1. NCBI lineage: Eukaryota > Metazoa > Chordata > Mammalia > Dermoptera > Cynocephalidae > Galeopterus > Galeopterus variegatus. The sequence continues at coordinate 702,583 of NW_007726414.1, read as the reverse complement.
GTGAAATATCCAGGCACAGAAAGAGAAATACCACATGTCCTCACTCAGAAGTGGGAGCTTAAAAAATAAACAGATAGGGCCGGCCCCGTGGCTCACTTGGGAGAGTGCGGCACTGGTAGCGCTGAGGCCGCGGGTTCAGACCCTACATAGGGATGGCCGGTGTGCTCACTGGCTGAGTGTGGTGCAGACCACACCATGCGGAGGGTTGAGATCCCCTTATGGGTCAAAAAAAGAAAAAGAAAAAAAGATATAACAATCACAATAATATGTGGAACTTAAAAGGAGAGAAAAGAACAGAGGTTAGTAGAGGTAGGAAAGGGGGAGGGAAAAGGAAGGTAAGGGGGGAATTGGTAAAGGGCCATGAAAATCAATTACATTGCATAGTGTTGAACATTCTAATTATCGTGATTTGAACATCACATATTACACAAAGGTATTGATATTAAACTCTGTACCCCACAGATATGTGCAATCAACTATGTTACAATAAAAATAAATAAAACTGTTTTTCTTCTCATGCTAAAACAAAACAAAAACTCCGAAAAAATAAAAACAAAAAGGACATTTATTAAAGTGCTTTGAAAAGCCAAAATTCTACCTTAAAAACAATGATAGGTAATAATACCTATAAGAAGGTGCTGGCCCATGGCTCACTTGGGAGAGTGTGGTGCTGATAACACCAAGTCAAGGGTTAAGATCCCCTTACCGGTCATCTTTAAAAAAAAAAAAAAACCTGTAAGAAGAGGTATTAATTACCTTGCAGTAGGTAATGATAATATTTAATCATTTTAATTATTATAATGACAATACCTGTAAGAAGAGGCATTAATTACCTTGCAGTAGGTAATGATAATATTTAATCATTTTAATTATTATAATGACAATAATAGCTAATAGTGAGTTACATGTGTAAAATACATATATGCTTTACAGTATTATCTCATGTACTTTTTATAACAATTCTATGGAATAAAAATTATTATCCCCATTACAGATGGGAAAATCAAAGTCCCAGAGAACTTAATAACTTATCAAGATAATAAGTATCAGAACTGGGAGGGAGGCTCAATTCCAAAGTGTATATTCTTTTTTTCCTCAAATTTATTATTTTCAAACATTCTCAAAAGTTGAGAAAAAAGTAACACAATGAACACCCATTTTCTCTTCACATAGGTTTAATGACTTTTAACATTCTTTTTTTACCATTTTTCTCCCTTCCTTTGTTTCCCTTCCTTTCTCCCTTCTTTTCTCTCTGTAGCTGGACTGTTTCAAAGTAAATTATAGGCAGTGTGTGCTTCACCCAGAAAAACTTTAGCATGTACCCCTTAAGAACAAGGACAACCTCCTACAAAACCATAATACCGTCATCAAATCTAAGATAATTATCAATAATTTCCTAGTGTAATCTAATATCCAGTTTATATTAAAATTTCTGGAATTCTTTACAAAATGCTTTTTATGGCTGTCTTTTCCAAACATGAATCAAAGTTCAGACTTTGCATTTGGTTGCTATGTCTTTTTGTTCTAGGTCAGTTTCTTCCGCCAATTTTTAAAAATTGACATTGACATTTTGAAGAGACCAAATGAGTTGTTTTGTTGAAGGTCCCACATTCCATATCTGTGAGATTGTTTCCTTGTGGTTTCTTTAATCTTTTCTTCTATCCCCTAAATTTCCAGTAAAGCAAATTTTGTTGTTAAATGTCAAATTCTTAACTAAAAAGAAAGGTGTAAATAAATAGTTAAGCAATCCTCATCTTTAGTTCTATTGTTAGCTAAAAACGTTTACTCTGATGGTAGAAAAGTTTTTAGAGGCTCAATTTAAAGGAAAGATAGAAGATGAAGACATTTTACACTTATAATTCCTTGGATGTAAAAAACTCACATCTAGTACTTTCCAATTTGGCTACTATTTTATTCACATGCATGAATTCTGGGATAATTTAAGCACTGTATTTTTGAGAACTTTGCCAAAGACACTTAAAAATCCTACATCTTCTGCCAATTATGGCAAGATTGGTTAGATAATAGAACATTTTCTCTGCTAAATTGAAATTGGGGAATATCTTGGAGGTCAGTCCTACTCAAAAAGTCCAAGAAGTAGCTAAGAGCTTCATTCCACTACTAATGTGCTAATTTTACAAAACTAAGCTTCTATTCAGACTTTATTCCATTGGCAGCATTTAATTAACTTCCATATCCTGGCCACACTAAATCCAGAAGTTTCACAAAATAATGAAAAAGGTAACACCAACTCACTTTGTAAAATGTTGCAACACTAAAGAATTATGTATTCTAAAACTAACACTAGGGTAGCACTGCAAAATGATAAAAAAAAGTTAGGAAGGCTGACATTTTGTAACATTCACGCTATATCCTAGTTGCAAAATATGGTGTTCATAATGCATATTCACATAACTGTATGATTCATATTTATTTGCATCATTTTTTAATTCCATCAAGCATATTCTGATGGGTTCAATCATGCAAGATAACGTGAGTAAACCATAGCCTTCATCAGCAGGAAACTTACTGTCTAGTAGGGAAGACATCACATGCGCAGTTATTTTCAAAGCAATGTAGTAAATAATAAACGCTGTGTCATGAGAGCACAGGAGAGGGACACATCAGTCAGTCTGTTAGATCTAGAAGGCTTCGCGGGGAAGAGAATCGCTGGTCTTAGTGTCCAGCTCATAGGAATGTGAGAACCCAGGGAGATGGAAGGAAGCAGACTCAGCGTCAGAACCAGACCTGACATAAGTTTGGAGACTCAGTGTGTAATAACCGTCTCCCTCTTTGAGGGACAAAGAAGCATGAGATGACAACATACTCATGGTCTGGGCTAGAAGAACTGTAGTTGCTTAATGGAGACAACTGCCGAGTGGAGTAGTGGGGTGGAAGAAAGACAGTGACAGAGACAGAGAGAGACATCAGACAAATGAAATTCCCCTTTAAGGTATGCCTTGAAGACCACATTTTCAAAACATGGAAGGAAAGGGAACACTAAGACTGCCAGCAAAATCCACTGGGAAAGAATTCACTCCCTACAAATCGAAAATAATGACAAAATCTGTAAATAACTTTAAAATAACTATGCTTATGGTTCACAAAGGAGATATAACATCCAGAAAAAAGAACAAGAAATTATGAAACAAAAGCAGGAGGAAATGGAACCAAAAAAGGATAATTTGAAAAATTAGAAATCCTGCATATGTAATATATAGTTGTTGAAATAAAAATAACCTCAGTGACTCTATAGTCAATGATTACATTTGTAAATTGAAGGATAAACTGAGTATTTCACAGAAAATACAGTACGAGATCAAGAGACAAACACCAGAAAGAGAAGTTGATACATAGAGAATAGGTTGATATGGTCTAATACATAGCTAACAAAAATTCCAGAAGAAGACAATAAAGAGTATGAAAGAGAAGCAATATTTTAAAATATAGTGGCTGAGAACTGTCCACACTGAATCCTCAGATTGAAAGCATATCATGAGAAAAGGAGAAATAAAAATAAATCCATACCAGCAACACTAGTAAAACACACTAGTAAAGCTGGAGAACAGCAGTAAAGAGAAAATCTTAAAAGTAGCAGAAAGAAAAGACATATTTTCCAGGAAGGAATTCTAATTAGGATGAGTAGATTTCTTGTCACCAGTAGATGTCAGAAGTCAATGGAAGAAATATTTCAAAGTGCTGAGGTAAATAACTGTTCCTCTAGAATTTTTTTTTTTTTTTTTTTTTTTTAGATGACCAGTAAGGGGATCTTAACCCTTGACTTGG
>NW_007726414.1:694665-697759 GCF_000696425.1 Galeopterus variegatus | reverse complement strand
ATCCCACATACAGACCGGTTCCCGCTCACTGGCTGAGTGAGGTGCGGGCGCAACACCAAGGGTTGCAATCCCGTTGCCGGTCCCGGTCCGGTATGGGCGCGACAGTGAGGGTTGCGATCCGTTGCTGGACACGAAAAAAGGAAAAAAAAAAAAAAAAAAAGAAATCTGAAATGAGTCTTATGAGGCTAGAAGAAGTTATTGACAGCACTGCATTTCTTCTGGAGGCTGCTGCAGAGAATCTATTCCTTGCCATTTTCAGCTTTTAGTTTGCACGTATTCCTAGGCTTATGGCCCCCTTCCAGCAACCATATCACTCCAACCTCTGCTTTCATCCCATCTTCTCTGACATTGACTCTCTTGCCTTCCTCTTATAAGGCCCCTTGTGATTACACTGGCCTATGTGGATAATCCAGGATAACCTTCCCACCTCAAGGTTTTTTCTTAATTAAGAAGTTTATTTGAATCAGAACAATCACATTGCTTTCAGTGACATGATAATAAGTAAATAACATTTAACATTTATAATTAAATACTACAATATATTTTGTATCTTTCAACAATATTTGCATTTCTTTCTTTTTTTTCCAACTTTGCTACCTCAAAATTTAATCAAAAAGAAAACTTTCCAAAATAAATACATCTTTTTTAAATTGGCTCTATTAAACATACAAGGAATATAAACATGTAAGGAAAATTTAAAAATTTTAGGGATACAGGTGGAAATTCAGAGATAATTTGTGATTTTAGAAGCCTATTGCTTTCAAATTTTCTTTTCCAGTGCTTAAAGCAAAATTTATACTAGTAAACACCAATATTAAAAATAAGAAAAATCTCAAATCGGTAATATAAACTTCTACCTTAAGAAAATAGGAGAAAAGAAAGAAAGAAATGACCACAATAATAAGTTGAACTTTCAAAAGGAGAGAACAAATATAAGGATACTAGAGATAGTGGGGGGGCAGGGAGGGAGAGAGGTTGGGGAGTGATTGGTCAAGTAAGGGGCATAAAGAATAATTATGATTTGTAATAATAAATATGCTAATTAAAAAAGAAAATAGAAAAAGTAGAGCAAACTAAACCAAAAGCAAATGTAAGTAGAAAATAACAATGATTACAACAGAAATATATGAAATAGGGAATTTTAAAACAATAAAGAAAATCAACAAAACCAAAAGTTAATTCTTTAAAAAGATCAACAAAATTTACAAACCTTTATCTAGACTGACCAAGAAAAAAGATAGAATACCAAAATTACTGAAATCAGAAATAAAGTAGTGGCATTAATACACTGTCACTAGAGCTTTTTAGGTTGGTAAGATTTAGTTTCTCTTTCTTGTTTGCATTTTTGTTCTACAAGTGGGTTTTGTTCTTTCTTGTGTATTTATGGTAGTGATTATCTTTTTTCTGATTCCAGATGCAGGACTCTCTTGAGGATTTCTTGTAGATCTGGTCATGTGATGGTGAACTCCTGCAGTTTTTGTTTGTCTGGAAAATACACTATTTTCCCCTCATTTCTGAAGGATAGCTTGCTAAGTATATACAGTGTTCTTGTGTAGGTAGGTATGTAGGTATTCTGGCGGGGGGGGGAGGGTCACTATTTTTCAACCCACTGTAGTGACCAAGGATTATCTTGGTGTTAGCCCTGAAAGTCTTACATTTTAGGTAAATCCTCAGTCCCAAACAAACTTGAACTTGTTCACTTGCTCCTTAAACTCTTCTTTGTGCTGGAAAAAACAGGAGAGTGACTAGCTGTCTCAGTTTACCTGGCAATTCCTGAGTTTTAGCACTAGAAAGGTCTGCATCCTGGACAACCTCTCAGTTGGAGGCAAACAGAGTTGGTTGGTTACACTACTTCAGCTTCTCTGTCAGTTTTAGAGCATCAGCCTACGAGGAGTTGACACCTTTAAACTCTTTCCTAGAGCAAAAAATTACTAGCAAACATTTGGACTGCACGTCTCAGGCAAAATGAGCCTGCAGAGGTATTGACAGAGCAACTAATCAAGTAGATGGCCATTAATTGCCAATGGTCAAACTTGGTATCAAGGTTTATTTCCCAAGAAAGACAGAGGCAAAAGATTTAATAGGATGATTTTTCATAAATGGTAATCAGCTGCTTTGAAGCTTCCCTGAGGCAATGATAAAAGAAATGGGTAAATTGCTTCACATGCAATTGGGGCAAGTTTACTGCCTTGTTTTTCTACCTGTGGTCTCCTCCTGCCCACCAGGACCATAATAAACCATGGCTACTAATTAGAAGTGCTGGTTCTTGGGCTTTGCTGTAGAATTTATGACTTAGTATCTCTGGGACTGAGGTCCAGAAACCTGAAATTTAAACAATCATCACAAGCATGTTTTATGTATTCCTATATGGGCAGAGCTTACAGTGACTCCCAGTAATTTCCCACTTTGTGGTATTCACATCTTTCTCTAATCGCCTTCCCTTGTGTTTGGGTGGGATCAGTGACCTGCTTCTAAGCAACAGAATAGGTCAAAGGGGATGGGATGGCACTCCCATGATTACGTTACATTGTATAAGGCTCTGTTTTAGCAGACTGGAGGGAGAGACTCTCCAGTGAGGGGGCTTGTGAGAGGTAAGAACTGTGGGCATTCTCTAGATACTGAGCAATCCCCATTTGAAAGCCAGCAAGAAACCAGTATGTCTGTCCTACAACCACAAGGAAATAAATTCTGCCAACAACCTGAGGGAGCTTGGAAGAAGATCTTTCCCCAATTGAGCCTCGGGATGAAAAGGAAACCCCAGCTGACACCTGGATTGCAGCCTGCTGAGACCCTAAAACAGAGAACCCAGTGATGTCATTCCCAGATTCCTGACCTACAGAAACTGTGAGATATAAACATGTTGTTTTAATCTGCTAAATTTGTGGTCATTTGTTACTCTGTGTTAGATAACTAATTCACACCTAAAACTTAAGAACCAGGAGACTATGGTGGGAGGCTCTGGAAAAGATAGACTCCAAGGTCTGCTTTATGACCTTAGAAACTAACAAAATCTCTTTAAGCTTTAGTTTCCTCATTTGTTGTTGTGAGCATCAAATGAGATAGTATCTGTCAAATCTGAGCCCAGGGCCAAACA
>NW_007726414.1:682867-694655 GCF_000696425.1 Galeopterus variegatus | reverse complement strand
CTGGTAACATTCAGTAAAAACAAGTCAGATGACATTCTGTTAGGCAATTAAGTGATCCACTAACAAAGGCTTGATTTAGCAAACATTGCTTTTCCCTCCAGCAGCTTTTTAGTAACTTTACATATCAATTAGTAACTTGTCTTTCTTAGAACCAGCAGCCTTGCTGTGTTACAATTCTTATCTTGCAACAGAGATTCAATAGCCTGTGGAAAATTTCCTGTCCTTTGCGAGGTCAATATTTGAAACTGCAAGGCCTTGGAAAAACAGGCCCTGTGAAGTACGTTTGTTTTATGAATCCTCTACAAAAAACAGTTTATTGAAGTGGGATTGGGAGCTACTTCAGAGAGTATTTTTAGGATTAACTAATCAGGCACAGCAGAAAGATCATTAAATAATCATTAACTTCTGATAGATCCAATCAGCTACCATCTGTCTACACAATTGAGTGAGTAGCAGCAAACCACCACTTTCACTTCTTAAATCAGGCTCTGGGGGCAAAACACAGGGGATAATTCATTAGATTTGAAGTTGGGAGGATTGAAACTATTGAAAGGTAATTGTGTGAACAGGCTAAAAATAGGTAGTTTTGGAATGCTTGGCTGTGGTTCTTCCCCAAGGTAAGAGAAGCAATTCCTGAATATCTTGAGAATTCCAAGTATCTCATGTACAGATTATTGGGCACTGGTTGGCCTGGCAGAATGCCTCTCAACCTGCAGCTGGAATTGCCTCAAAAGCGACAGCTGGGGAATTCCCGTGAGCAGTGCCCCAAACCATCCCAAAATGGGGCTGGTTGGGATTCCAAAGAAAGAAGCACTAAACATCAGGTTGATCAGTCTAAAGCATTTATTAGGAGAACTTACAGAGTGCTGCAGCATACCCTTGCAATGGACCACGAGAGAAAGGGGTTTTCTACCTAGGTATGTCAACAGTGAGGGGGCCAGGGTATGGACTTTACATCTGTGTGTAAGGAATTTGGCTCAGGGTCGGGGCCAGTTTCTTTCAGTATTGTGACAACCTAGATACCTTTATCAGGGCCTGGGAATGTTCAAGGTCCCTGTTTGTGTTCAAGCCTGCTGGCCGGGACCCTGCAGCTGAATGGGTCACAGAGGGATCAAGGTACTCTATGACTTTTGGTCAGGATGTAGGAAGAAAGAAGGGGGAACTGGAGGACCCTCCACTTGCCTCCAATGGTTTGCATCAGGATTGCCTGGAGGATTTGTGCAACCACAGAGCTCCAGAGCCTACCCCCAGATATTCTGCTGCAGCAGGTCCTGAGTGAAGCCAAGACTTATTATTTCTAACAAGCTTCCAGATGAAGCTTGTTAGATGCTGTTGTTAATGCTGCCAGCCCAGGAACCCCACTTTGAGTAGCACAGGCCTAGACTGGGAGAAGAATAAAAGAGCCATAGTGATTACCTTCAAATATTTGGAGAATTTTGTTGCATCATGCAAAAGAACAGAAGCTAGACCAATGGGCAGGAGTTAAGGAAAGACAGATTTTGGCTTTCTGCAACAACAAATGTTCTAATCATTAGGTCTGACCACTAATGAAATAAACTGTTTTATTAAATAATGAGTTCCTTGTCCTGAGAAATATTTAAACAAAAGAAAAAGTAAATGATTGTTGCCAAAAACAACAGGTAGTATTAGACCACTGCGCTAGTGTATATTGTTGGATGCCTTCAAAGTATAGTAGCCATGTTGTCTGGACACAGTGGCACATGGTGTAGTAGCTTTGTTGCTTGGATACAATTGAACCCACACCCATCTCTATAAATGCCTCAGTTTCTACATCTATGAAATGGGGTAATAATTTGAGAGTTACATGAGAATTATGCATTGCAAGTTGGGTTCCTGGTGAGACTGATTCTGAAAAGATTAGAGGCAGGATGTTTATTAGGGAGTGTACTCAGGATCAGCACTGTGAGGGAGGGAGAGCAGCAGGATTGGGCAAAGGAGAAATGGAGTTGTAGTGCAATTATAGGACCTCAGCTCTGGAACTCAGATGGCCTTGAAAATTGTCCTGAGTTGTGGTGGGATGCCACAACTTTATACTCTTTCATCCACCAGTCTTTGGATACAGGCTGGTCCTGAAAGGGGCTTGACCTTGGGCAATGCAGCTTTTTCCAACTAAGGGAAATTCCTGGTGAGGGCTGACCACTAAGAGCTGTCAGAAGGAACAGTCCTGGAAGGGGAGTTGAGGCACACAGCACACCAACTTCTAATATGGGTGATGCATTTACAACAATGTCTGGTATGTGGTAAGTGCTATTAGTTATTATAACTTATTTTTACTATAATTCATTTAATGCGTGTTGAATTTCCAAGATACTGTTTTACCCTTATGTGAAAACTACTGTTATAGCCTGAGTGGAACTTAGTTTTGGTTATCTGGTCATTCATTCATCCATTTATTCATCATTTTTTTCAGGAAGAAAGAGGCTTAAAGTTATTTATTCATACATAAAAGACACATGATGGGATAACTAAAAAGGGGGATAAGAGAAAGACAAATAAGAATAATGGCACAAAGTGGTAATACTATCAAAGTCATTGTCCTGGGTTTTGTCTTTAGAGTACTTAGTCCCATTCACAATTATATATTTACTTGCATGATGATTTAATCAATGCCTGATTCCACTAGTCCAAAAGTATCAGGGGATAGGGAACTTTTTCTTTAAGAGTAAGTATCTCAAGTCCCTAGAACAGTATTTGACACAGAGGTACTCAAATATTTGTTGAATGAGTGAATGCATGAAAGAGGAAACAGTAATAAAGTTAAGAAAAAGAATATCATAATGGACGGACACATTTATTAAGAGTGTGGCACGGGGGGGCGTTGGCATTATAGAGACAGAGAGTGGAACAGTGATTACCAGAGACTGGGGAGGAGAGGGGAAGGGAAAACAGGGAGAGGTTGGCCAATGGTACAAAATTACAATTAGACAGGAGGAGCAAATCCAGTGTTCTACGGCACAGTAGGGTGACCATGGTTAACAGTTAAGTTTTGTATATTACATAGTAGCTAGAAGAGAGGATTTTGAATGTTTTTGCCACAAAGAAATGACAAATTCATGAGGTGATGGCTACATTAACTACCCTGACTGACTAAATCATTATACAACATATATAGGTATCAAAAGATCAGATTGTACCTCATAAGCATGTACAATTACAACGTGTCAATTGAAGTAAATATATAAATGGAGTGAAAATTTGAGACCACACTTTCTGGCTGCCAATAACAAAAAAAGGAACCTGATCAATTAAACAAATCAGGATCCATAACATGGGAAGAGAAATTGCTCAGTAGTATAACTATTCCCGGTATTGAGAACAGATGAAAATTTCTCTGAGTGATCTTCATAAGGAGGATAGTACCTCAGGCCAGCAGCAACTCCCTCAACAGCATCCTTCAAATACGTGCAGTTGTGTTTCGTGAGGTTGTTTCTGAGAGCTCTCCCACTGTATAAACTGTTGGTCTCATGGAGAAAGGTTGTCAGTACCAGTAGGTAACCAGGTGCCTGCTGTTCTGGCTTGATCCAAGGTGGATTTTATAAAGTCTAGAAGACCAAATGGTATATTCCCTGGCAACTACCTAGAGCTATGACTCTCAGATGGTATATCATACCACACTCATGGGCCAAAACACTTTCATTGGTGTACTCTGAAATTGCATCCAATATCTAGAATTCATATCACGTGCAGTTATGGCAATTGAACACTAAGCCGAGTGGATCACAGGACACTGTAGAGGCAAGGTCTATTTATTGCAAGACCAGACAAAAAGAGCAAGTGGCTACTGGAACCAGCTTGAGAGAGTAGATTATGCTCATATCTTTCCAAGTTCAGGTTCAGTGATATCATACTGGTAGCATAAAATCAGCCTTGGTGGGAGAATTTACAGCATGAAAATCAGCAAACACTATAAATAAGGGTTTTATTTCTTCCTCAAAGAGCCAATTTACCAGTTCACCGCTGGATGTAACTTAAAAGGAAAGATGGGCTGAATAAAGGCTGAGCAAGAAATTTGTTTCTTGTGCACATAAGAGAGCACTGTAAGGCCACTGACAGTTCTACCCAGACTGCAATACAGCAGAGGGATGATAAAGTGAGTAGCTAACTGGAGACCCTTCTAGATACTGTAAGATGAGGTTGTGCTACAGAGATAACAGTGTTGTGATTGTTCATGACTTGTTTAGTGCCATTTTGAGTCTTCTAATTCCTTTTAGGTAGGCTGCCAAAATTTTTATGCCATGGGAGTCTCATGGCTGCACAGGACTAGAGAAAGATAGATAGATAGATGAGAGAGAGAGAGAGAGAGAACAACGTAAAAACAGTCAGCGATTCAGTAAATGGACGTGCACTCCACACTAACAAGCCTGAGGTGGTAGACACAAATCTGTGTCCTTTAGTTGGCTTCACTTTTCTCATACCCCTCAGAGAGTGAGAATCTTCTTGTCTTGAGGTGTGATTCTGGTGTATAAAACTACGTATTTCTCAAATAACATGCTGCTCTGTGCAAGCCAACTACTTCATCTGGTGTCAACTACAGAACCAGCCATCTGTTCCAGGGCTGGAAGGAAAATGGACTGTTGGCCTTAATGATGGGTAGAAAAACACTGTACCTTATGGTTAATTTAAGGGATTTTTTAAAAGGAATTTTGATTCTGCACGATTTTTTCTTAATCCCTGCATAAGATGCAATTCCACCTATTAGAAAGCAAAAAGAATACCAAATGGGATCTTAACCGCTGACATAGAAAGCAGCTATTCTATTTTGGTGTGAATTCAGACCCAAATGACTCAGAAGAAACCCAACTAGGGGTGGGGTCCTTTTAGCATCCTCTTGTGGAAATTGAGAAACGGATAGGAGATGTGCACCCAAGTGGAAGATAATCCCTTTACCACACAGAGGAGAGAAGGAGGAATAAGCCTCTTAGGGAATCAAAACTGAAGTGGCTATAGTGCAGGGTACAGCCTGGATCATCACCAAAACACCAGCATCTTGTGATGTAACTGTCAATGTAAATGTCAAAACACCTTCTCTTAGGAAGCGAGGGCGATTTCACTTAATTTAGCTCCCCGATTCCTTTCCACATAAAGATATGCCATATGCAGACATCATTTGACAGTATTCTACATTTTCTATCATATACGCATTGTACTGGTCTAAATGGAACTTCAAAATATAGTCGTCAAATAGGCGCATCTGTATGAGAGGATTCAGTATCAATGAAGACAAAAAGTGCTGGCTATAGCCCTTTGGGTCCAGAGAACAGCACACACCAAGACTGCGGGGAAGAATTATTTATGGTATAATTTTGTACCTTTCACATCTCTTTCTATCTTTTCTGCTTGGTTGGCACTATTTAACAGACAGTAAATTGACAAAATCATGGGTCCAAAATGGCCCTTCGCTACCCATCAATTACAACATTGATTTTAATGACTCCTCAGTGTGTGGACGACTTGATATAAATTTTAGTTACAGAGCTCCCCGGCTGATTAACACATTTAAGCCACCAGAGAGGCCTCTTGAGGAAAAACAGCAACCTAAAAACTTCAATTTAAAAGTCAAAATCTCCAGCCAATGCATGGTCTTAGGGGGTTGTGGGGGGCAGATTCCTGGCTTATGGTTGTGGACCTGACCAGGCTTATTGGAGAATATTCATTCAGTGCAAAGGAATCTCTTGCTCACATGAAGACAAGATTTCCTGTCTTCAGAGGAGAAAAATCAGGCTCAGGGGGCAACATCTGAAATATGACAGCTCTAACAGGGCTCTGAGAACACTGCACCTCTGTTCTCGAGAGGTCAGTAAACCACTCTTCAATTACCGGAGTAAGAACCAGGGCTGGGTGGGTGGGGTGTGGGATAAATATTAACTTGTTATAAACAATATTTAGCTAATTAATAGCACTTAGAAATAACAACAGGAATAGCTAATGTTTATTGTGATGGCTTTCAAGCTTTTTGACCATGATTCACAGTGAGAAATACATTTTATTTTACATTGTAATTTGACTTTACAAACATAAAAATAAAATAAACCTAAGTTTCAAAAATAATACTCTATTTTCTATTCTATTCTGATTTTAAAGTGCTGTTCCATGAACCGAGTTCATGACCCACTAGTGAATCATGGCCTGTAGGATCAAAAACTCTGATTTATAGTGTGCATATGATGGGCAGAGTAGTCAAGACCAAGGTTATATAGTATGGTGGTTGAAAGTGCCCTGGAGTCAGACTGCCTGTGTTTGAGTCTTGACTCTGTTGCATACAAGAGTCTTGACTCTGTTTTTTTTTTTTAAAAAGATGACCGGCAAGGGGATCTCAACCCTTGGCTTGGTGTTGTCAGCACCACGCTCAGCCAGTGAGCAAACCGGCCATCCCTATATAGGATCCGAACCCGTGGCCTTGGTGTTATCAGCACCGCACTCTACCAAGTGAGCCACGGGCTGGCCTTGACTCTGTTTCTTAACTTCACTGTGCCTCAGTTTTCTTGTCTGTAAGGTAAAATTAATAATATTTGAGGGAGATGTTGTGAAGATTAAATGATGTGATACGTGTAAAGCTTCTAGGACAGTACTCAGCACATAGTAGGCATTCCATAAATGTTAGCCCTTTTATCAGTTATATATGGCCACAATATTGTTGCATAAATCAAAGCATTAATAAACATTTATTTAGCTCATGGTCGTAGTGTTAAACAAAATTATGGGAGGCCATTGCTTTGGACTGATCTCCCACATAAAGCCCCAGCAGACCCGACCAAACCAAAATGGAGTCACTCATGCTAAATGTCACATAAACTGAAACTTTAAGGAAGCAAATATGGGTGGTGATATCAATCCCAAAAGAGACCACCTTTTCATGGAAACTGGAGATTCCAGTCTGTCTGGGTGTGTGTAATAAAGAAATACTCTCTGCTTTAACCCTTACCAAAAAAGTAACCTGAAATAACCATGTTAACCAATCAGGGTTTTTTTCTACTGTTCTGTTTCCTTGTTCCCACTTTACAAAGCCCACTGTTCTGCTACTGCCCAGTGGGAGTTCTCATTCTATTTTGTGGAATGGAGGCTGCCTCCATTCATAAATCATAAACAAAAACCAATTCGATCTATATTTAAATTTGTTGTAACTTTGTCTTTTGACAGTGGGGTTTGGTTGACTTTGGCTGATCATCTCTGCCCCATAGGTCGCCTCCTCCAACAGACTAGCCGGAGCGTGTCCTTCTCAAACTGACAGAAGATGCAGAGCCAGAGCAGGCTTAGTCTCCCAAGCATCATATTTGCTACAATCCCATTAGTCAAAAGAAATGACAAGTCAGAGTGGGAGGTAAAGGGTGTGGTTGTGGGGAGGGATGACAAGTTGAGGCCACTTTTGCCAGTAACCAGAACTATGATGATGATGATCCTGCGCTTCTCTCTCTGAGCTAGGAGCTTTGCATAAATCAGGTTAGATCTTGACAATATCCAGTATGATGATAATAAGGATTCTTTTTTTGTGTGTCTATTTATTTTTTTTATTGAAACAAAATTTATTGTACATATCTGTGGAGTATAGTGTTGAATATAAATACCTTTGTGCAAAATGTGATGCTCAAATCAGAATAATTAATATATTCAGCATTACACACTGTAAGTATTTCCTGTGGCCCTTTGCCAATTTCTCACTAGCCTCCCCTCCACCTCCCTCTTTTCCACCCCTGTGGCTTCAGTTCTCTTCTTTAAAAAGTTCAATGAATTATTGTGATTGTTGTATCTTTTTTTTTTTATTTGTGTATTTTTTTATCTCCAACTTATGAGTGAGGACATGCAGTATTTCTCTTTCTGTACCTGGCTTATTTCATTTAATGTGATTTTCTCTAAGATCATCGGTGTCACTGTAAATGGCAGAATTTCATTCTTTCTACAGCAGAGTAGTATTTCATTGTGTATATATATTCACATTTTTCTTATCCAGTTGTCCATTGATGGACATTTAGGTCAGCTCCAGCTATTGACTATTGTAAATAGAGCTTTGAAAAACATGGGAGCACAGGTATTCCTTCGACATGATGATTTCCATTTCTTTGGGTATATACTCAGCAGTGAAATTGCTGTTTTCTGTAATGGCTGCACCAAATTACAGTCCCACTAACCATGTAGGAGCGTTCCCCTTTCTCTGTATCCTCACCAGCATTTGTTTTTCTCTGTCTTTTTGATAATGTCCAGTATAGCTGGAGTGAGATGATATCTTAATGGGATTTTGATTTGCATTTCTCTGATGCTTAGTGATGTTGAGCATTTTTTCATGTGTCTGTTGGCTGCTTGCATATCTTTCTTTGAGAAATGTCTATTTAGCTTCTTTGCCCATTTTTTAATCAAGTTATTTGGGTTTTTTGCTGTTAAAGTTGTTTGAGTTACTTGTATATTCTGGGTATTAATCTCTTGGTGGATTCATACTTTGCAAATATTTTCTCCCATTTCGTAGGTTGTCTTTTCACATTGTTAATTGTTGTTTGTTTTGTTTTTTGTTTGTTTTTGTTTTTTGTTTTTTGCTGTGCAGAAGCTTTTTAGTTTGACATAGTCTGACCTGTTTATCTTTTCTTTTGTTGCCTGTGTTTTTGGTGTCTTATTCATAGAGTTTTTGCCAGTCTTATTTCCTGAAGTGTTTCCTTTATGTTTTCTTTTTCTTTTTTTTTTTTTGTCCTTTTTGAGACTGGCCACACTGCGCTCAGCCAGTGAGCGCTGTGAGCACACCGGTCATCCCTATATAGGATCCAAACCCATGGCAGGAGCGCTGCTGTGCTCCCAGCGCCACACTCTCCCGAGTGTGCAACGGGCTCAGCCCTCCTTTATGTTTTCTTTTAGGAGTTTTATAGATTCAGGTCTTATATTTAAGTCTTTAATCCATTTTGAGTTGATTTTGGTATATGGCAAGAGGTACCAGTCGAGTTTCATTCTTCTACTTATGGATGTCCAGTATTCCCAGCACCATTTATTGAAGAAGTGGTCTTTTTCCCACTGTATGCTCTTGGTGCCTTTGTCAGAGATTACTTGGATGTAAGTATGTGGGTTGATTTCTGGGTTCACTATTCTGTTCATTTGGTCCAAGTGTCTGTTTTTATCCCAGTACCATGCTGTTTGGGTTACTATAGCTTTGTAGTATAATTTGAAGTCAGGTATTTTAAGCCTCTGGCTTTATTCTTTTTAACTCAAGATTGCTTTGGTTATTTGAGGCCTTTTTCTTTTTCATATGAGTCTTAGGATTGTTTTTATATTTCTGTGAAGAATGTCATTTGTATTTTGATGGAGATTGCATTAAATCTATAGATTACTTTGAGTAGTACAGACATTTTCATAATGTTAAATCTTCCAATCCAAGAGCATGAAATGTCTTTCCATCTTTTTGTGTCCTCTTAATTTATTTCAGCAGTGATTTGTAGTTCTTATTGTAGGGATCTTTCACCTTCTTGGTTAAATTTGTTTCTTAGATATTTTATTTTTTTGGTGACTATTGTGTAAATGGGTTAGCTTTCTTGATTTCTTTTCCTGCTAGTTTGTTATTGGAGTATAAAAATGCTACTGATTTTTTGTTGTTGATTTTGTATCCTGAAACTTTACTGAATTCATTTATCAGCTCTACAATTTTTTTGTAGGATCTTTAGGTTTTTCTATAAATAGGATCATGTCATCTGCAAACAGGAACAGTTTAACTTCATCTTTTCCTATATGAATGCACTTTATATCCTTCTCTTTCTGATTGCTCTTGCTAGTACTTCTAATACTATGTTTAAAAGGAGTGGTGAGAGTGGGTATCCTTGTCTTGTTCCTGTTCAGGATAATGTTAGCAGCAGGTTTGTCACATATGACTTTTATTGTGTTGAGATACTTTCCTTCTATAACTAATTTTCTGAGTCTTTATCATGAAGGGATGTTGAGTTTTGTCAAATGCTTTTTTCTGCATCTATTGAGATAATCATATGGTTTTTATCTATGATTTTGTTGATGTGCTGTATCACATTTATTGATTGCATATGTTGAACACCCTTGCATCCCTGAGATGAATCCCACTTGATCATGGTTATAATTTTTTGTATGTGTTGCTGTGTTTTATTGCTAAAGTTTTGTTGAGAATTTTTGCATCTATGTTTTTCAGACATATTGGCACATAGTTTTCTTTTTTTGTTATTTCTTTGTCTGGTTTTGGTATCGGGGTGATTCTGGCCTCAATAGAGTGAGTTCAGGAGAATGGTCTCTTTCAATTTTTTGGAATAGTCTGAAGAAAATTGGTATTATTTCCTCTTTAAAGATTTGGTAAAATTCAGCATTAAAGCCATCTGGTCCTGGGCTTTTCTTTTTTGCGGGACTGCCAATTACTCATTTAATCTGGTTGCTTGTTATTTATTCATCTGTTCAGGTTTTCTATTTTGTATTTGTTCAGTCTTAGTAGTTTGCATGTGTCCAGAAATTTATCCATTTCCTCCAGGTTTTCAAATTTGTTGGCGTATAGTTGTTTGTAATAGTCTGTAATGAGTCTTTGTATTTCTGTGGTATTGGTTGTAATGTCTCCTTTTTCATTTCTGATTTTTGTTATTTTGTCTCCTCTCTTCTTTTTTTAGTTAGCCTAGCTAATGGTTGGTCTATTTTGATTATCTTCTCAAGAAACCAACTTTTTGTCTCATTGATCTTTTGTATCACTTTGGGGCATCTATTTCATTTAGTTCTGCTCTGATCTTATTTCTTTCTGTCCACTGCTGTTACGAGTGGATTGTTCCTGTTTTTCTAGTTCTTTGAGGTATAGCATTAGGTTATTTATTTTAAAACTTTCTATTCTTTTGATGTAAGTGTTTATTGCAATAAAAATCCCTTTTATACTGCTTTTGCAGTATCCCACAGGTTTTGTGTTATGCATCTTTACTTTCATTAGTTCAAGACATTTTTTGATTTCCTGTTTAATTTCTTCTTGGGCCCATATGTCATTCAGGAACATGTTGTTTAATTTCCATGTGTTTGTATAGTTTCCAGCGTATTGCTTGTCATTGATTTCTAGTGTTAATCCATTGTGGTCTGTAAAGATACTTTCAATTTTTTTAATTTGTTGAGACTTGATTTGTGACCTAACACATAATTTATCCTGGAGAATATTCCATGTGCAGATTACAAGAATGTTGTATTGGTCAGGGTTCTCCTAAGAGACAGAAGCAATAGGATATGTTTTATTTGCGTGTGTGTGTGTGTGTGTGTGTGTGTGTGTGTGTGTGAGAGAGAGAGAGAGAGAGAGGAAATTTATTAGGAGAATTAGCTCACACAATTGTGAAGAGAAATCCCCGAATAGGCTGTCTGCAAACTGGATGCTGGTAGCATGGCTCTGCCCAAGTCCAAAGGTCTCAAAACTGGAAAAGCTGATGGTGTCCTTGGTATAAGTCCTGGAACCCAAAGCTGAAGTGTCTCAAGCACTGATGTTCATAAACAGGTTAGAAGGGTGTATCACAGGTCCAATGGATAGAAAGAGAGATTTGTCTTTTTTCTTCATTTTCTTTTTTCTCTCTGGGCCCCCAGTGGATTGGATGTTTCCCACCCATAATGAGGGCGGATCTTTTCCACACAGTCCACTCAGGCTCTCATGCTAATCTCTTCTAGAAACACCCTCATGGACTCACCTGAAAAGATAGCTTTACTGGATTTCTTGGCATTTTTTAATCTAATCAGTTTGACATCTAGAATTAACTTTCATAAATATATATTCTGTAGTTGTTGGATGAAATGTTCTGTAGATATCTGCCAGGTCCAATTGGTCTAA
>NW_007726414.1:681303-682265 GCF_000696425.1 Galeopterus variegatus | reverse complement strand
GTAGTTGTTGGATGAAATGTTCTGTAGATATCTGCCAGGTCCAATTGGTCTAAAGTGTAGTGTAAATCCTGTGTTTCTCTTCTGATTTATTGCCTAGATGATCTGTCCAATGCTGAGCAAGAGGTATTCAGGTCCCCAACTATTATCAAATTTGGGTCTATTTCTCTCTTTAGGTCTTATAGTATTTGCTTTATATGTCTGGGTGCTCCATTGTTGGGTAGACATATATATTTATAACTGTTATGTCTTCTTGCTGGATAGATCCCTTTATCATTATGTAATGGCCTCTTTTGTCTCCTTTTATAGTTTTTGGTTTAAATTCTATTTTATCTGACATAAGAATAGTTACTCTTGCTTGGTTTTGGTTTCTATTTGTGTGGTATATCTTTTTCCATCTCTTCACCATAANACTCTTGCTTGGTTTTGGTTTCTATTTGTGTGGTATATCTTTTTCCATCTCTTCACCATAAATCCATGTGTCTTTACAGGTGAGTTAAGTCTCTTGAAGACAGCATACTGTCAAGCCTAGTTTTTTAATCCAATCAGTCAGTCTGTGTCTTTTTAGTGGGAAATGTAATCCATTTATGTTTAGAGTTATTACTGAAAGGTATTGTCTTACTTCTGGCATTTTATTGATTTTCATTTGGATACTTTAAATATGTTTTGTTCCTTACCCTTTTGTCTTGGTGTTTGTTGGTTTTTTGAAGTGGTAAGATGTAGTTCCTTTTGCTTTCTTGTCACATTTTGTTTTACCAGTGTGTTTTTTCTTTCTTGTGTATTCATGGTAGTGATTATCATTTTTCCAATTCCAGATGCAGGACTCCCTTCAGGATTTCTTGTAGGGCTGGTCATGTGGTGGTGAACTCCCACAGTTTGTGTTTCTCTGGGCAATACACTATTCCTACCTCAATTCTGAAGGATAGCCTTGCTGGGTACAGTATTCTTATCTGGCATTTTTTTTT
>NW_007726414.1:670841-680391 GCF_000696425.1 Galeopterus variegatus | reverse complement strand
AGTTGTGTTTTTATTTTGCTGAATGACTCCTTTAGTTACATGAGTTCTGCTACATTCTTTTTAAAAGTATTAATCTCCTTGTAAATTTCCTCCTTCATATCCTGGATGCTTTTTCTCATTTTGTTGTGTCATCTAACTGAGTCTTCTTGTATGTCATTGAGTTTCCTTAAGATTGTTACTTGGAATTCTTTTTCAGTCATTTCAGAGGTTTCTGGCTCCATGGAGTTTTGTATTTAGAATTATTGCTTTCCTTTGGTGTTGTCATATTTTCTTGCTTTTTTGTATTTCTAGTATATCTAAGTTGATGTCTGGT
The DNA here is from genome assembly GCF_000696425.1 of Galeopterus variegatus. NCBI lineage: Eukaryota > Metazoa > Chordata > Mammalia > Dermoptera > Cynocephalidae > Galeopterus > Galeopterus variegatus. Next base: position 680,078 of record NW_007726414.1, on the reverse strand, counting down.
CATCTGGTAGAGCAGTTGCTTCCTCTATTACTCTGGAGTGGGCTTCGAAGAGAGAGACTTCCTCCTGTAGATGTGCTTTATGTTGACCATTGAGTAGGGTGTTTTAGTATTTGTTCCTGTTAGACACAGTAGTGCAGTCTCCGTGTGGGTATTTCAGCTGGATTCTTGACTGCAAGTGACAGAGTGCCTACAAAAAACAATTTCAAGCAAAATTCTATTTAATTGGGAAGTAAACCACTCAAGGTTACTTAACATGTCTGCGTTACAACATGACTGGATATATGAACCCAGATATGATCCGCCATCTTGTTCCATCTCTCAACTTTGTTTTCCTCTGGGCGTTAGATCTATCCTGGAGACAATTTTTCCCATGAAGCCCCTCACCAGAACTACAGGCTTAGATCATCCTCACAACTTGCAATTAAGTTTACCAGCCATCCTGGTATGTCTAGGATTGAGATTTTCCTGGGGTTTTGTGACAGTCAATGCTAAAACTAAGGAAACCCCAGTCAAATGTCATTCCACTTGCAATCTCAGAAGGAGAGAAGGCATTTTCCCAATAAATTGGGGGAAAAAAAAAAAGTCCCTTGGTTGATTCTCATTATCCCGTCCTGGATCATATGTCTATTCCTGAACTAATGAACACAGCCAGGAAGGCAAGGACTCTGGCCAAGATCAGGTCATCTTTCAACCCATTAGTGGTTTAATTCTTCCTGAAACCTGTTAAAAGTGGGTAGATTTGATACCCAAAGGAGAGGATCCTGGATGTACAGATGATGAAAATCACTCAAGTACTGTTGTCCTCATTTTATAGATGAAAAATAGAATCTCAAACAGTAGGATCTCTGAGAGATGAAATGTGTTTCCAAGCAGCCAAGAGCTGAGGTTTGAACCATAATACTTTTAGCTTTAAAATCTATGCTCTTTTCAATGCCTGGGACTGCTTCCCTACAGTAGTAATAATACACCTTTTCTAAAAGCCCAATGTAACACTTCAAAAACAAAACTGCATTTATTAAAATGTGAGAAACTATAAATTCACTGAGGGGAAAGACAGAAATAAAAAGCCACTTGGGGGAAATTTCTCCCCAAGAATTCTTTTTACCAAAATAATCACTAATTATACTATTTAAGAATTATTTTTGCTGAGGAATGAACAACTATTTGGACGACTTAGAGTATTTAAGTTGTTTTTCTATTTTTGCAGGGGTACTAGGAAAATTTTCCCTCCCCCACTGTGTTAGGGTTCTCCAGAGAGACAAAATCAATAGGATATGTTGTAATTATATGAGAGGGATTTATTAAGGGAATTAGCTCATGTGACTGTGAAGAAAAGTACCAAGATAGGCTGTCTGTAAACTGGATGCTGGTAGCATGGCTCAGTCCAGCTCTGAAGACCTCAAAACCAGGAAAACTGATGGTGTCCTTGGTATAAGTCCTGGAACACAAAATCTGAAGTGTCTCAAGCTCTGATGTCCATGGATAGGAGAGAAGAGTGTATCTCAGCTCTAGCAGATCGAGAGAGAGCTTCACCTCTTTCCTCTGTCTTTTGTTCTCTCTGGACCCCCAGTGGATTGAAGGTGGGTCTTTACCACCCAGTCCACTCAGACTCTTATACTAATCTCTGCTGAAAACACCCTCACAGACACACCTAAAAAGATCGCTTTACCAGGTTTCTCAGCATTCCTTCATCTAACCAAGTTGATGAAGGATCAATTTGGAATTAACCTTCACACCCACCTACCCCCATACCCACTTAGGGAGACGAAGAAGATGTGTCATTGGATACATTTGAACCACCCTTACGTTCCCATTGGCTCCTGAGGCATATTAGAAACCACCCTCTTGCCCCTCCCCTTGCTCCCCGGAGTAGCCCTTGGCCACACCCAGCCAAAATCAATTCTTTTTGAGTCCTGAGATACTCCAGACCATAGCCTGTTTGGGGAACACAGAGAATAGAAGTTCTGTTGTTTAAACTAAGGAGAAACTTGGATTCTTGATGTCCACAAAAAATGGACATTTCCAGTGTCTTTGCCAGAAATTACTCTTTTGGTCCCTCTGAGAGATGAGCACCAGCCAGAGCTGACAGTTGGTGATATGTGCACTGCAGAGGCTGGCAGCCCTGTAGAAACACCACATGGCCCATTCATACAATGCTGTGTTTTGCCAGAGTAAAAATGGCCATGGCTCTGTGAAAGAACTAGAGAAGAACGGATGGTCTTCATGTCCTGTCTGGGTTCTAAAACCACTGTTGCTCTGCCCAGCAATGACTTACAAGCAGCCACTGGAGTCAGTGACCAAAAGACAGATGAGTCTTCTAAACTGGGTGGAAGGAACAGATCTTGTTCTTTTCAGTCTTGATCACACACAGAACAAGTCACCCCACTGTCAGCAAAGGTGAAAGACAAGTAGCTATTGCTTGAGCGTTTGTCTCCTTAAAAGAGCAGAGAGTGGCAAGAGAGAGAAAATATAATTATCATGGATATAATGGTCAAAATGATAGAGTAAAACACTTAACAGTCCACTTCAGTGTTTTACCCTGCACTCATGTAAAAAACACCAGTCTTTAGTTATTTAAGAAATTGAGAAAACTATAAAGCATTGGTGAGTCAACAAAAATACACCTTAATATGGAAGTTACACAAAATGATATAGATCCAAGAGGAAAGAAAAACAAAACAAAAGAAAATATCTATGGAGCACCAGCTTGACCCGAGCACATAATATCTAGTATTTAATGTAACCTTTACCACAAGCTTGTGAGGTAGCATCACTATCACAATTTTATAGATGAGTAACTGGGCTTATGTGGGTTGGGAATCCTGCCTAAGAGCACACAGATGGTAAATAGGGAACTAGAATATCAGTCCATGTCTGCTTGACTGCAAAGCTCATGACCTTTCCTTTAAGCGTGCAGCCTCCCAGACACAAAAACCATTGGGAATTTTTAACAGAAAATACAACTCAAGAGTCAAAGTGTTTTGTTATTCCAATGGATTGTTATCTTTCCTATTACTTATTTATATACCTGTCCCTGTGAGAACTAAACAGTGCTACATAGACAAACACAGCTGGCTCAATTGAGAACTTTCTGAAAGCAATTTATTGTATTTGTTCGGTATTTTGCAATGGATTTCTCCAAGACTACTGCAAAGGTGAGAAAACACACATCACATGATAACCATGACTTGGGAGGTAAAGACTTCATCATGGACTATGTCACCAGGACAGACTAGGGAACAAGTATTCCCTGCCAGCATAATTAGGTTGGCTAGTCAGATCACAATTGTCAGAGATGGGTTACTGTTTTTTCTTTGCCAAACCAATGAGTAAGGATCCAAAATATTAATTACAGTGTAGAAACCACCCAACACATATTGAATAAACGATGTGAAGACTACCACGGGTATTCCTTCTGTTTGTAATGTGCAGCCATGAGATGTGTCAAAACAGAAGAATAAAAGCTGTCAGAGCTTAAGAGCTAATGTTAACCCATCCATTGACATGTCTGCTATAGTGTATAATGGGTATTATTTCAGATAAGTGGAAAAGTTATTTCTCATTAGAGAAAGCAGAGAAGGGTGATTTGTACCTATAAAGTTATTGAATGTGCACATACAATTTCCTTCAGAGCCTGTGCCAAAAGTATGCAAAATCTTGAAACAGAAAGCTATTAGGGGTGTTAAAATGTTGCTTTTGGGTTTGACAATTCCATAACATTAATTCTATTGCGTCAGCTTCATTGCTTAGCAGTAGTAATCTACAACACTCCCTTGAACACTTACCTAAGACCAGGGTTGTCCTCTTTACAGAAAACAGGAAGTTTTAGGCTTTTTGAACTTAGGCTGTATGGTATCAAGAGACATGGAGCAAATTTTATAAATCCTGGTTTCCCCAGGCTGGCAACCACAGAGGAGCCAGAACCAGAAGTCCCTGGGATCCCGAGATGGGGATGCTAAGGGCCTTAGTCCAACCTTCCGTTTCCCCCTCCAACAACATCTTAGAATGTACTTCTTAGACATGAGTGTTTCTATGTGGTGTGTTAACTTATCTGCTCATGCCCTTAACCAAGTTTCTGCTTATATTTTTCTAATTTTTAAGTGTTCATTTTTAATTAAGGATGTTAATCTCTGTGTTAGATCTTTTAGTGTTACTCTTTCTTCTGTATGAACATGGTAAGGTTAGATCTTTATGCTGTGTCCAGTCTCCTACTGCAGCCCTCTTCCACATGGCCCTGGATACTTAGTATACTTATCCCAGCTCCTTGTGAGTAGGGCATTTCATGTGATATGCTAAATAAGATATTCTATAATGATTCAGATCCTACTCTTTCCAAATGTGAAGTCACTATAATTCAACCAGGAGATAACAAATGATATAAGAATCATTTTAGAACTGGAAGTGTTGGGAAAATTCAAAATTAATTCTTTCAGTAGCTTGTTTTGCCTTTAAAACAGAACCTGCATAATTATTGTATCAGCTTTACTGATAATCAACTGCTGTGCACTCCTGCTTCTGTAAACTGTGCTTGCTCATCACAATAGCTACTGCACTAGTTACACGAATGCTGAGAAAATGAAACTTAAAGAACCTCGAACAGTACACCTATATAAACCCTGTAAGAACTAAACTCAGGGCTCAGATCTTGAAGCACTAGCTCATCTGGGCCCGCTGGCATAATAAATACCTGACTCACCAACCCTCTGAGGGTCAACCGCTTCTTTGTTGAATCTGTTCCATAACATTTTCTGGTGCATTGGCCAGGAAGCAATTTGGACTGGCCCCTTGAGCCACCAGTCCACACAGGGCAAACCAGTGGATCGGCAACACCATGGAACACTGAGGAGGCACCACCCGGCCCTTTTGTTGGGAACTTGGAAAATGGGGCCTCGCTGATCCTAGGGAGTGCCTGTCTGACCAGACTCAATGGAGGGAAGGACCACCCAGACCCCTGCCACCTGCAGGACAGGTAGGAGTGCCCCCCCATACTGTATTCAATTCAGTTCAGGCCCACCTCCAGGCAGAAGGGGAGCTTGATCACCTCCCAGAGGGCCTCCCTGAGGGTCCATCTGTTTAAGGACTGTGTAGTGTGGTCCATCTGTTTAAGGACCTTGTAGTGCGGTCTGTCTGTTTAAGGACTTTGTAGTGAGGTCCATCTGTTTAAGGACATCCATCTGTTCAGGTCAGGTCAGGTTTGGGAGAGGGAAAAGTATTTTAACCTTGGTGTGAATGTGATCTGAATGTTTATGTGTAGAACCAAGCCTACGCCACAGTTTCTGAGTAGGTCCTAACCTGCGGTTCCAAGGTCACATCATGTGGCATAATGGTGATTCCAGTCCCTGGTGGACTGGACCATATCCAGGGTTTATACGGACACGCCTTAGCCAAGATGGACACAAAGTCCCTCAGGGGACATGGCCAGGCAGATGTCAGATTGTTTCTTCTTCCAAAAGGGAGAGGAAATTCCCAGCCCTTTGTCTGTTTGCGTCTCTGTAGTGGGAGGGGTCTGGGAGGGGTCCCGCATGTAGCAGAGGGAAAACCTTTGTTTATGTCCGAGCACTCACTTGTGCCCCCAAAAGAGAGATAAATGCTTTTTTTCAGGCCTAGGTGATGTTTACTTGACTCCCGAGGTGTGACATGTCCTTTCACATTGTTTACTCTGGGGGATCCATTGCCCATTCTGCCATAGGGTCCTCCTCCCCACGCATGAGTTCCATACATCCCTAGGGGTGAAGCCCCCACTCAGCCACCTAGAAGGGAACCCAGACTGGAGCCATATCCTAGTACACCTTTTCTGTCACTGTCCAACTTTCCCCCTTCACCTTTATTCCCTTGGAATTTGGTCATTTGCCTGTGGCAAGGAGGCCCTCATCTATGGACTGTTGATCTCTGTGCACACCCTTCAAATCCATCTGGCCTGCCAGGTGATAAAAGGCTCAGGCTTCCATTTCCCTTACACCTGGAAACCTTGCTGTCTGGTGAATAAAATCGGGACTGTTGCCTCATTGCAGTCCCCAGGAACCCACAGACTTCTTACACCAGTTTATGAGAGAGCCATTTGGGAGCTCTGGACCTTTGTTGAGTGGCAACACCAATGCTCTTTGGGGTATAAGCACCTGAGATAGGCATGGGAGACTAAAATTAAGTATGAGGACAAGTGCTTCAAAACCTACCGTCCTTAAATGTATGTTAAAGAACTTTCAGAAGGGCTACTCTGGGGACTATGAAATTAAAATGACCACTGAGAAACTCCAGACCCTGTGTGAATTGGAATGGCCCACCTTTGGTGTCAGGTGGCCTTCTGAAGGGACACTAGACCTCCCAAAGCTTTGAGCAGTTTATAAGGTCATAACAGGGCACCTGGACCAATTTCCATACATAGACTCCTGGTTGGCAATAGCTCTGACCCTGTCACCCTGGGTCCAATTCTGTGTCCATAAGGGAAAGGGTAAGGTCCTTGCTGTGACATTCTGGCAGTTTGAACACTGGAACACAGCCAGCAAGAAACAAAAAGGCCTATATATCAAGGAGATCCTGATGAAGAACCTTTGCCCCACCATATCCTGCTCCTTCAGGGATGCCTGGCCCCAGATACTCCCTGCCAGATAGCCCTCCAGCCTCAGTACCATCGGCCCCATCGGCATCACTGCCAGAGAGTCCTGAAATAATGGGAGGGCAACTCTGCTCTGCCCAACAGGTCCAGTCCTCCAGGTGCCCCTGTGGGAGACCCAAGGCCCACAGCAGATCGACCCGGATGGCAGCACACAGCCAGGGCACCCGCTTTTCTACTCCCAGCCCTTTACAACTATGGACCTCCTGAATTGGAAACACCATATTCCACTGATATAGAGAGGCCCTCATCCAAGGACTGAGAGCAGGGGCCAGAAAACCCATTAACATGTCCAAAACAACCATCCTGGCCCAGAAACTGGATAAGCCACCCACAGAGTTCTATGAAAGGCTATGCAAGTACTCCCGGGTCTACACACCATTCAATCCAGAGGCAGCTGAGAATCAACAGATGGTCAACTCAGCCTTAGTGTCCCAGTCCTGTGCTGACATCCATCACAAACTCCAAAAGTTGGAAGGTTTTGCTGGGATGAGTGTCATGCAGCTCCTGGAAGTGGCCAACAAGGTATTTGTCAATCAGGATCGGGAGGCCCAAAAGGATGCAGATAAGTGCCTAAGGCGAAAAGTGGCACTCTTGGCAGCAGCACTCAATCCAAACCCAAAACTCTACATCTAAAAAGAAGAACCCCCCACTGAGAAGGATGAACACCCATACAGTCCAACCAGTGTGCTTACTATGGGGAGCTTGGCCACTGGAAAAAGGAATGTCCAAAAAGGGGGGGAAACTGCAAAGGTAAGATACCCCAAGGCAAGACACACTCCAAGGGAAGAACATATGAGCCTGAACCATTGAGCCAAGAGTTCCAGGACCTCATTGTTTTTGCAGGGATGGACTCAGATTAGGGGAGACCAGGCTCCCTGTTCCTGTCAAAATGATAGTAGGGGGCCAACCTATGACTTTCATGGTGGACACCGGGGCAGAACACTGTGTAGTCACCAGCCCAGTGGCCCCATTCTCAGGCCAAAAAGCAACCATTATTGGTGCTACAGGGATACAAGCAGACCAACCATTCTGCAGGACCCAGACTCGTCACCTCAGGGGTCACAGGGTGACTCATGAATTCCTATATTTGTCTGACTGTCCAGTACCCCTACTAAAAGAGATTTGCTGAGAAAACTAGGGGCACAAATAACCTTAGCACTCAGAGAGGCATCCCGTTTGACCTTAAGTAACTAGAAGACCTTAATAATGGCTGTAACAGTGCCCAGGGAAAAGGAATGGTGCCTAAACACCAAGGCCAAAGAAGACCCAGACCATAGGACCCTGGCAGAGGCCAGTGGCATACTTATCCAAACAACTGGGTACCATGGCATCTGGCTGGCCACCCTACCTACAGTCCCTTTCAGCCACCATTGCCCTAATCCAAGAGGCATACAAACTCACTTTGGGACAAAACCTCAATGTAAAGGTCCCACATGCAGTGACCACCCTAATGAACAGTCAGGGATACAAATGATTAACCAACTCCAGGATGACTCACTATCAACACTCCTCTGTGAAAACCCCCAGGTATGCCTTGAAACAGTATGGACTCTGAACCCAGCCACATTCCTACCTGCTGAGTCCGGCTCCCTGGACCATGACTGTGAAGAACTAATGGATGAAATACACTCCGCAGGCCCGATTTGATGGACTTGCCCTTGACTGACCCAGACATGGAACTGTTCACAGATGGGAGCAGTTACATTCAGGAAGGACAATGAAGAGCTGGATATGTGGTAACAACTCATAAAGAGGTTATAGAGGCAAAATCCTTGCCACAAGGATGGTCAGCACAGTGAGTGGAGCTATGGGCACTAATCCAAGTGCTCAGACTCTTGAAAGGAAAATGGGTCAACATTTACACTGACTCTAAATATGCCTTTGCAACGTTACATGTCCATGGAGCCCTATACATAGAAAAGGGCCTGCTGTTGGCAGGAGGAAAGACAATCAAAAATAAAGAAGAAATTCTCCAGCTCCTCAAAGCAGTATGGGCATCCACCCGAGTGACCGTAATACACTGCAGATGACACCAAAAGGGGGCTGACAGGGTCATTGAAGGAAACCAGCTGGATGACTAGACGGCCAGGAAAGCAGCTGCCCAAATAGAGCCTACGACAGACCAGAATGAGACTGGGTATGGGCATCCACCCGAGTGACCGTAATACACTGCAGATGACACCAAAAGGGGGCTGACAGGGTCATTGAAGGAAACCAGCTGGCTGACTAGACGGCCAGGAAAGCAGCTGCCCAAATAGAGCCTACGACAGACCAGAATGAGACTGCCAAAATCATGCTGGTGCCAGAGACAGCACAGCAATTAAAGTACACAAAGGAGGAGACCCAATGGGCAGAAAAAGGAGGTGGAATTAAAACCCCCAGGGGCCAGCCTGGTGGTGCACTGCTACAGTGCGCCGCTTGGGAGCGCAGTGGCGCTCCCACCGAGGGTTCGGATCCCACGTACAGACCGGCCGCTCACTGGCTGAGCGAGGTGCGGGCGCAACACCGAGGGTTGCGATCCCGTTGCCGGTCCCGGTCCGGTACGGGCGCAACACCGAGGGTTGCGATCCCGTTGCCGGTCCCGGTCCGGTACGGACGGGACACTGAGGGTTGCGATCCGTTGC
>NW_007726414.1:650732-670415 GCF_000696425.1 Galeopterus variegatus | reverse complement strand
CGGTCACAAAGAAAGACAAAAAGAAAAAAAAAAAAAAAAAAAAAAACCCCAAAGGATGGTGGAAGGTCCCAGACCACAGACAGATGATTCCTCAGTGATTGGCCCACCAACTAGTCCTGGAATATCATGAACTGACTCACTGGGAAAAACGGCCCTGGAGACTATGCTGAGTCACTACTATTCCATCCCAAGATTGGCTTCCCTCTGTGCCCAGGTCAGCTCCTGATGCTCAACCTGCATCCAAAACAATGCCAAGAAAGGGCCATCATCCTTCAAAGACCTGGTAGTAGACTTCACTGAAGTAAAGTCCTGCAGGGTTACAAATATCTGTTAGTAATGATATGTACATTCACTGGATGGAGGGAGACACTGCCCTCATGTTCCAAACAAGCCTGGGAGGTCACGAAGGAACTTCTAAGGGAAGTTGTCCCGAGATACAGGCTCCCTCTGACTATAGGATCAGACAATGGGCCAGTGTTTATAGCAGGTCATTCAAGGACTGACCAAAATGCTGGGAATTGGCCACAGAGCTCAGGAAAAGTCAAAATGCATGAACCAGACCCTGAAAAATACTTTAGCCAAGCTTTTAGCCCCAGGAGATGGGGCTACCCTGGAAAGATATGCTTCCCTTAGCCTTGTTGGGGGTCTGGTGTATCTTGGGGCCAACAGGATACTCCCCCTTTGGAATCATGTATGGGAGACCACCCCCACTATAGCTAGACTGCAGGGGGATCCCCGTCAGTTGGGGGAAATGGAAATATCACAATACTTGCAGTCATTGGCCAGGACCTTCAGACTGATAACCAGGATAGTTTTAGAATGAGCTCCCATTCCTTTAGGAAATTGAATACACCAGTTCCAGCCTGGTAACACAGTATGGGGAAAAAAACTGGAAAAAGACTCCCTTAAAGCCAGTTTGGATGGGGCTGCACATAGTTGTGCTAACTACCCCTACCGCAGTTAATATTGCAGGTTTAATCCCCTGGATCCATCATACATGGGTAAAACAGGCAGCTCCCACAGACAACACCACCTCGTGGTCCATGAAGCCTAATGCCTATGACCCACTCAAGATCCAGTTCCAGAGATGCCCCGCTAATTGTCACTGCCCTGCTCTGGTCACACCAGAAGCTGACTAGTCCACACATGGCTGAAGCCTGAGGAATCAACGAGCCCTGTTTCAGCCACTCTGTGGGCTGGCTGATCCATGCATGGCTGAAGCCTGAGGATCTTGCCGCCATGGGACATAACAAGTACGCTGATTTATTTTATGAAATGATAAGCATGTGTCACCCCTTGCCTTTAGTTTTTGTTGTATTGCTTGTTTTGCTTTTTGCTATAGGATTGACAACAGTAGACCCAGAGGATTAGAATAATATAGAAAAGTTTTTGCTAATACTCCTTTATTTCCTGTCAACAGGATGTTTTTTAGCCATCTCATGGTGGCAACGTGCCTTCTAAAGATAGCCTCTTCTAAATAAGCAAATGGGATTATATCAAACTAAAAAGCTTCTGCACAGCAAAAGAAACAATCAATAGAGTAAAGACAACCAACAGAGTGGGAGAAAATATTTGCAAAATATACATCGGACAAAGGATTAATATCCAGAATATACAAGGAAATCAAACAACTTTACAGCAAAAAAACAAATTAGCCAATTAAAAAATGCGCAAAGGAGCTGAATAGGCATTTCTTAAAGGAAGATATACGAATGGCCAACAGACACATGAAAAAATGCTCAACCTCACTCAGCATCTGGGAAATGCAAATCAAGACCAGTTTGTGATACCGTCTCACTCCAGTTAATATGGCTAACATCCAAAAGACTGAGAATGACAAATGCTGGCAAGGATGCAGAGAAAAGGAACTCATACACACCATTGCTGGGACTGACTGTTGATGGAACAGCAAAATGGTGCAGCTTCTATGGAAAATGGTATGGAGGTTTCTCAAACAATGACAAGCAGAACTACCATAAGATCCAGCAATCCCAATACTGGGTATATACCCAAAGGAATGGAAATCATCATGTTGAAGGGATACCTGCACTCCAGTGTTTATCACAGCTCTATTTCCAATAGCCAATAGTTGGAACCAGCCCAAATGTCCATCATGAGATGAGTGGATAAGGATACTGTGGTATATCGACACAATGGAATACTACTCTGCTATAAAAAAGAATGAAATACTACCATTTGCAACAGCATGGATGGACTTAGAGAAAATTATATTAAGTGAAATAAGTCAGTCACAGAAAGAAAAATACCACATGTTCTCACTTATTTGTGGGAGCTAAAAATTAATAAATGAATAAACACACAAACAAATAAAGGGGGGGTGGGAATGAAGACAGAATAACCACGAAAATTCCTTGAATTATTTAAGTCAAGTGAATAGATATGATGTTAGTGGGGGGAGCGGAGTGTGTGGAGAGGAATGGGTAAAGGGGCATGAAAATCAACTACAATGTATATTGAGAAGTAAAATAAAAAATAAAAACAAAAAAACAAAGATAGCCTCTTCCTTGACCACATGCACATGCATTCAGCTTACTGACCCTGGCACACATACTGTACCTTGCTCTGGGCCAGGAGAAATGTGCACAAAGGAGGGAGGAATTAGAAAAGTCTTGGTTCTCGTGGACAGACACCTGGAGCTGGCTATCCTGGCTTTTGTCTCTAGCCAGTCCACTGTTCATGTTATTCTTAGCTCTCTTGTTTGGCCCATGTATTTTAAATTGCCTTCTCAGGTTCATCTCGACTCATTTAGAGTCAAATTACAGACGGCCTTGTTATCACAAAAATAAGCTTATATGCCCCTAAAAAACAAAAATTCTGAAGGTGATGCTCACTCCAATGTTTAGAGAGAGCATCAAAGGGGGGAAATGTCATGAAAATTCAAAATTAATTCTTTCAGTTGCTTGTTTTGTCTTTAAAACAGAACCTGCTTATTGTATCAGCTTTACTGATAATCAACTGCTCTGCACTCCCACTTCTGTAAAGTGTGCTTGCTTATCACAATAGCTACTGCACTGGCTACATGAATGCTGAGAAAACGAAACATATGACTGCACTGGCTACATGAATGCTGAGAAAGCAAAACTTAAAGAACCCAGAAGAGTCTGCTTACATAAACCCTGTAAGAACTAAACTCTGGGCTCAGATCTTGGAGCACTAGCTCATCTAGGCCTGCCAGCGTAATAAATACCTGACTTTCCACCCCTCTGAGTGCAGATCACTTCTTTGTTGAGTCTCTTCCATAACAGAAGGAGCCTTAAAGATGACCTACTTCAGCAGCTCGCCAACCTCTTGGCTTCAGGACCTCTTTACGAACATCAACACATGATCTCTGCCAGGTCAGTGAAAATCTCTGAAGGACTTTACAAACAATTCCATTGGGAAAGATGCCCTGTCTTTCTCCAAGGTTGCAAACAGAGGATCGTGTAAACCTGGAATTGCTGAGCAGCAACTCTCTTGGCTTCAGAGAGAATGTCATCTGCAAAATAGATCAACATACATGCAAAATCAAAGCCGAAAACTGTAGAGACATAGTGTCAAAAACTTCATTTGTGCCCCTAGATCTAGCCATACCAGAACTCAGACATGCTAAGTATCTCTAACTCATTCACTGCTTAGTCAAGTGAGCCCATAAATTCACTTTTCCTTGAACTAGTTTGTGTGAGGATTCTGTCACTTGCAATCAAAAATCCTTATTTACACAAATACCCACATTTTAGGGTTATTTTCAGGATTTGACCTAATTTATGCAAACCACCTAGCATAGAGTGACAGGATCCACGATCATCATTATATCTCCAGTTGGTTGCAAAAACGGCCTTGATTCATCTCCCACCCATATCCATGCCCTTTGCTACATAACTCTGTAGCATGTTCCCCCTCTGACTTGTGAGATTTGTTGTGCCAATGGAATTTTAGCAGGCATGATACAAACAGAATCTTGAAATGGTCCTGGGCTATTGGGCTTGCTCGCACTCTGTCATCACCATGGGAAGACAAGTGGCAGTTTAATAAAGGTTAGGTTCAATATGGAATCTCACCAATGACTTTTTGTATTGTTTTATTAAAATCCACTGGTCTAACTTGCTTTTTGAATGGATCTTTTAGCCATGTATGATTTTGTAACACCATGGATCAATAATTTGGAAAATATTGGTTCACTGAGTTATGCAGAGCTTCCAAATATTGCACATTTCATTAAAATGCAAAAAAGTCACATCTGTTAATATTACCACCAACCTCATTAGAAAAACTAACAGTGTCAAATTCATGGTGTCAAGTTGACAATGATGCTTATAAAAATTTCTAACATTCTCATTTTCACTTACAAGTTTGAATTTTATCATTGGCCAATAGATATAGTCAGTTGTTTTCCTTGTACTAACAGTTTCACTTTGTTCATTTTCAAGAGAATGCCTGACAGATGCTCAAGTCTAAATAACCATAGTTCATCTGTCAGTAGTTTTTAATTTTTAAATTTTATTTATTTTTTAAATTTTTATTGGCTATGAATATTCATGGGGCACAAAGCTGACCATCACCACTTGTGCCCAAGATGTGAAGGCCAGGTCAATACTGGCAACATGCCCATTATCACAAATTGCGATTATTCCCTGTGTCCCTCACCCAATTAATCACCAACCTCCCTCCCTCTCCCCCTGTCCCCCACCCCCTCTGCATCCCTAGGTATGCTCTCTCCCTCTGCAAGCCCAACACACCATTGTGGTCTTTCTCTCATTCCTTCTTTCTCTCTTAGCTCCCACTTATGAGTGAGGACATGCAGTATTTTTTTCTGTGCCTGGTTTATTTCATTCAACATAAGTTTCTCCAAGCTCATCTATGTTGTTGCAAACAGCAGAATTTCATTCCTTTTTATGGCAAAGTAGTATTCCATAGTGTATATATACCACATTTTCCTTATCCAGTCATCTGTCGATGGACATTTAGGTTGGTTTCATACCTTGGCTATTGCAAATAGAGCTGTAATGAACATGGGAGTGTAGGTATCCCTTCAAAATGATGATTTCCATTCCTTTGGGTATATACCCAGTACTGGGATTGCTGGATCTTATGGTAGTTCTGCCTGCAGTTGTTTGAGAAACCTCCATACTGTTTTCTATAGTGGCTTTAATAATTTGCCAGCGATTTTTTTAAACAGAGATCGTGTTCCATGAAAAAGCAGTTAGTTTATCTCACAACTCAAACAATTGCACAGGTGCTTTTCCTCAAGACAACGATAATGCTGCAAAATGCAGCAAAAATGCTTCATGCATACTTCCTATTTTGTCACTCTGAATATGGAGCATTGGTGTTTAATAAAGTTTACAATTTGCTGCATCAAGGACACACTTCAGTAAAACTGGCATTTATTACTTTTGCTTTTTATTATTGTTATTTGTGCCCATGAATTCATGACAGTGATTACGAGGACAGTTTGGTGCCACTGCCTTGATTCACACCCAGGCTCAGCAGTTTGGTCCATTATTGTTTTTGCACCAGACACGAAAAAATAAAAAATGATAGGAAATGAGAAAAAGGATTCCTGTTTTTAAATTTAATACGTATTAAACCATTTCCTTGCATTCTAATGTATTTTTCCTACAATCTAACCGTAATGACTGGTTCAAAGAGCAGTTTTGGGAGGTGTTCTGATGCTTGCAAACCTCCCTCTTCCATAAAAGTAATTTCAATCTTCTTGGAGGTGAAGTTTCTATTTTCTCTGCAGTATACATAGGTGCTTAGATAAAGCACAGCAGAACCTGAGCATCCCATGGAAAGTATTTACTTCCCTATGCACAGAAATAAGTCCAGATGAAAATATTGAATCTGGAGAAAAATTACAGTCAGATCAGCATGCACCTGGGCTTGCAGAGGTTTGAAAGATGACTTTTTGGTGGCTCAGTGGTCATTGCTGGGCTGGATGTGGATGTTGGGGGAGCGTGACTGAGGCCCTTGTCCCCTTTCCCGCCCGACCCCCAGCTTGGGAGCCCAGGGGGCTTCCAGTCCTTCCAGATTTTATAGGTATTATTTGGTGGTGTTAGACCTTTACTGGTTAGTATCAGAAATTTATCTCTCATCTGTAAGTTTTTTGTGTTTTCTTTCAGTTCTGTGTTGGATTGTTAGCTACCCCCACCACTTAAACTCTGCACTGGAACTAATTTGTTGTCCTTTGCTTACTTCTGAAATGGGGGAACTTCCTGTGGGGAGTAGCACTTGAGCCCTGTGGTTGAGCTAAATCGTTGCTTTGCTGCTGATTTCCTGGGGAAGGCATTTTGTGCAGCTCAGGTTTTAATCATTGACCTTGTAAGCAATTCTGGGTCTTGTGAGGTCAGGTACACCTGAGTTGTGTGGAAACTCTGGTCTGGGCCTTAGTCTTTTCAGCAAACTGCACCCCGCTGCAGTTCTGTATTCCTGACCAGTCTCCACTGAGTGGGCCTGTGCCGACTGGGGGGCACAGATCAGCTGTCCATGCTGTAGCCCCGTGTTCCCCCAGTGGGCCCATCTCCCCCACCCCCCCCATACTCCAAACACTTCCCATGGGATGGACCATGTGCCAGTCCCTTGCGATGACTTGCCGGCCTCTGAGTGGCTCCTTTTTTCAGTTGTCTGTGGCCCCTCACTCCTATGTGGGTCCACAGGAACTCTGTTAGTGATCTTGCTGGTCAGGGGGCCACCAAGCTCCTCTTCTCTCCTGCAATCTCTAAGCAACTTCATGTCAAGGGCATGATAGTGGCTTTTGCCAGCTCTTGCTCCATGTGCTCACCAGGGCCAGGCTTGAAGTGGTTGGAGCTCAAGATGGTTGGAGCAGTCCTTTCTTTCTCTCATCGTGGCTTCATCTGCTTTCATGAGCTTGGTAGGTCTCTCCTTCTCTTCGCCTGAGCTCTTGCAGCCCCAGCTTGACAGCTTTTACTTTTTAATAACTGTAAATTTGTTGATTGTGGGAAAGAGTGACACTGGGTACTGTCTATTCCACAATCTTGATTGGAATCCTTTATTCCTTTTTATGGCTGAAGAATATTCCATTGTGTGGATATACAACATTTTGTTTATGCATTCATGAATTGATGGAATTTGTGTTATTTCCACCTTTGGCTATTGGGGATAATGCTTCTGTGAACATTCATGTACAGGTATTTGTTTACATGCCTATTTCTAATACTTTTGGGTGTATACCTAGGAGTGAAATTGCTAGGTATATGGTAATTCTATATATAACTTTTTGAGGAACTGTCAAATGGTTTTCCAGAGTGGTTGCACCATTTTTACATTCCAATCAGCAAAGTAAGAGGATTCCAACTTCTGAAACTGCCCAGTTTTGAAACTGGGCTCTGCCACTTACTAGCTATGCAGCCTTGGGCAAGTTACTCTCTGTGGCCAATTTCCATCATAAAGAAAGATGAATAGAGTAGTACCTACTTCATTAGACTTTTTTTTTTTTTTTGAGGATTAAACGAGTTAATATATTTAAAACACTTGAATAGAGCCTGGCCCATGAGAAGCACTGTGCTAGCTATTTTAGTTATTGACTACCGTTATAACACTCATGAAAATCCAAATGCTGTCTGTCCTTTCTGATCTTTATCTCTGATTCTTCGCACAGTACCTGGCAAACAGAACAAAGTTAATAATTGTTTGGATAACTAAATGGGCAATAAGAGATAAGGATCTTCTCAGAAATAAGTGGGTGGAAATATAAGCTCTGTTAAATATTAAAATATACAGCAACAATTGTCTAAGCCATGTGGTACTCACAAAATAATAGGCCATATAGTTCAATGTAATGTATAACTAGTTCATAATAGACTTTACTATATATAAGATCTTTATATATGATGGACAAATAGTAAACAACAGAGAAGAATGGTTTATAAAAATGGTGTTGCAAAATTGTCAATATACAAAAAAGGATGAAGGTTTATAACTGACACCAAATACCAAAATAAATCCAGATGAATATAAATTTTTATATTAAAATGAAATTATAAAAAATTAAGAGAAAATTTAAGCAAATATTTCTGTATCTTTGCCTATGGAGATAAAAGCATGAGATAAATCTAAAAGAGAGCAATAAATTTGACTATTGTACCAAAAGGTTGTACTCTTCAAAACCAAAATACAATGAAAATGCAAACAAAGTGAGGAAAGATACTTTCCACAAATATGACAAAATGTTTATATCCTTAATATATAAAAAACTCTTGTAAGTCAATAAGGAAAGAAATGTAGTGGTAATGGAAAAATAGAAAAAAATAGTTAAATGGTAATCTCCAAGAAGAAAAGTTAATGACAAAAAACGGAAACAAAAAACCCATGAAAATAAAAATGACTCAATTTTACTATGAAACAAAGAAATGCAAATCAAAACAAGGAGAAGTCATTTTTACCCACCAAATTAACAGATTTTAGAACATGATAATCTTCAGTAATGACACTGAGTGGGTACACTGAAATGGAAACTTTCAAATACTGCTGATGGCTGAGCAAATTCTGGAAATTCTAGAATTTCTTTTAATGGATTACATAGAGTATTGTCTTTTTATCTGGCTTTTTTCACTAGTATGATGGTTTTGAGATTTATCCATATTATCATGTATATCAGTAGTCCTTTCTTTTAATTCCCAAGTAATGGCAATTGTTGGCATTGTATGCCACTGTTTATTTATGTATGTTAGACATTTGAGTTGATGGACATTTGGGTTGTTTTCAATTTAGGGCTATTGCAAATAAAGCTCTTATGAACATTCTTGAATAGATCTTTGTGTGAACACATTTCATTTCTTTTGAGTAAACACTGAAGAATGAAATTGCTATATTGTATGGCATTCATAGCACTTTATAAGAAACTGCTAAACTGTTTTCCAAAATGTTTCATTATTGTGCATTCCCACCAGCAAGGTATGAGAGTAGTGGTTGCTCACACACCCAGCCTCACCGACACTTTGTGATGTCAGTGTTTTTCATTTTAGCCAGTTTAGTGGTTGTGAATTTTCCTTTTTAAAGCAAAAGTATTCCACAGGTGGTGCTGTGTTCTTCATATTACATCACACCTTGGCACATAATGTCTGGTTGTTCCATTTCTAGTAGGCTACGAGAGATCAGTGGGTACAGGTAGCAAAAGCCTGATCCTTCCAACCTTTCATCTAATTGGTGCATCTAAGATGGTCTTTGGTTGAATCAATGGTTTCACTGGGGAGTACAAAATGGTCATTTTTAAAATTCTGTAATTCTTTCCAGATTATAAATGACAACTTTCACATATCGATCAAGGCTTTTTAGTTACCCTGAAATATAGTTTATACGGGCAACAGGATAAATCCTTAATTCTTTCCCTTAAATTGCCAGTTTTTGGAAAGGGGAATTGGTATCCTAGTTACTTTCTTTAATTTTTTTGAAGTTTTTATATCGAAATGGGAAAATGTTCACAATATAATGTAAAGTGAACAAACCATATTTAGTAAGCTCAATAGTTATCTCTGCTTTATGGAATTATGTATAGTTCTTATTTAAACTAGTCTATATTTTCCAATTTTCTATCATGAGGACACAATACTTACAAAATTGTTCCAAAAAAAAGTTATAATCACCTTGCTGACCCAATAAATGAATAGCTGGACTAATTCCATTAAGATTTTCCAACTGAACAGCTGCCTACAGTGTTTACTGTAAAGGAGAGTAGGGGTCATCATACAGGGAGAAGGCAGAGTTTCAGTTGGACCGACTCTTGAGTATCTTGGATCTAATACATTTTCTTTCTCTAGCTCCTAACATCTCTTAAGATGTGTTAGACTAAAAATAAAACTGCTAGAAAGATGAAAATGTTAGAAGTTGCTACCGTAATATCCTAAAATAAAGTTGAAAAGAAAAACGCAGCAGGTGAAAGGACTCAGTCTCCTCTTGATATTTGTGACTAAATAATATTTAGAGACATCCTATCAACTCTGATCTCTGTAATGTTTTATAACTTGTGCTGATATTCAGGTACTTGTGATAAGTCAAAATAATGCTACTTACTGGTGTTTGCCTTTTAAGGGCCCTAATATTTGCACCAAATGAATGCCACTTTATAGAAAAACAACTCAGCTAGAAATTTTTGTGGAAGAGCACTACTCAGTGGAAAACACGGCCTCCTTTGATTCAGGCTCCCAGGCCTTCCCTGGAACCAAGCCTATTTATGGAAGTTGAACTCTAGCATTTTTCTTCAGCATTTGATTGTCAGAATCTCAGCCTGGCATACAAAAATATCTGAACTCACATTTCCCCCCCGGCAGACTATTTGTTCTTTAACACAGCTTTCATTTCCCTTTAGAATCATTCTGTTTGGTCGTTTCAGCACTATTAGACTACAAACTGCCTCAAAGCATAAAATGATGTTTATTGAGATTGACAGTCTGTGGAAGTCAGGCTTTCATGGTGGTTTGACTGAGTCAAATATCTCCCAGGGTGACATGACTGTCACCCCTCCCAGTTACATGGTTAGAGAAGTTTAATGTTGTTCACCAGTGGGGTGATCCCAGAAGTGAGGACCATGAGGGGATTTCTCAAATTAGAGAGAGAAAGATATCTATACTTGCATTTCTGCATACCAGTTATAGTCTAGACTCTTTACATACAATGTGGCCATTTGTCTGTTGTCGCCCAGCATCTGTCTTTTCTGTCTACCACCAAAAGCATCCAATTTTCTTCTGGGGGAATAAACACTCCATATTTGCATCCATGAGGTTTGGGTAGGGTTAACTTCACCCTTAGTTCTGGGAATGGACTCCAATTACCTTCCAATAAATGTATTTCTTTCTCCTCACTACAGTGTTTGATTTGAGAACAGACATGTAAATTAAACACATGGATCCAGATACTGTGAAAAGAAGCTGACTCCCTCTCCCAAGGATGCCACCAGAAGAGATGATTTCTCTTTAGCTGGAAGGTGTGCTATGAGGATGGGTGGCTTGGAAATTCTGCAGCCACTGTCACATGATGAGGTGAGTAATTCTGGGGACAAACCCAACACTCAGAGGAGGGCAGAGACACAGAGTTAGATCCCTCAAGACTCCACAAACTCTGGATCAAACAGTTGCTGGAGCCAAAACTCTTTTAGATTTTTTAAGAAAAGTGAGCCATTAAATTGCTTTTTTTTCTTAAGCTAAATTGGGTTCCGTTTGGTTTCCTGTTGTTTGCAACCCAAAGATTCATAGCTGATATACTGTCTATAATTTACCATATTTCTCTCACCATAACGTAGTGAGTTAAGTTTTATTGTACCCATTTTACAGCTCAAGATATTAACTCTCAGAGAGAGAATCCCAGTGATGGTGTAGCTGGGAGATGAACTTAAGTTGCCTAAAGGTCAAATTATCAACTGCTATGCCTGCATTTTTCAAAGTGTGGTCCAAGAACACCTGAGGAAGTCCTCAAGATTCTTCCTAGGCATCTGAAAAGTCAAAACCATTTTCAATGTAATACTAAGAAGTTGTCTGCCATTCTACTCTCATTTTCTTATGGAGTACAGTGGAGTTTTCCAGAGGCTTCATGAATTGTGATGCTGTCAAATCCCTGTTGCCTAATGGAATATGAGCTAGTGATTTCTAAAATTTTCTAAGATAAGCTCTTGTAGTTCTCAATATTAGATTGTAAAAGAGTCCTGAGACAAAAAAGTTTAAGAACACTTGCTCTAAGCTATACAGCCTGATTCAAAATGCACACAGTACTAACAGTGAAACTTTTTTATCTAACAGAAATCACTTTTATAAATATTTTACATAAATCATATAGCACCTCATTACTATCTCATGAAAAATGGATCAGATGTCCCATTAGATTTTAGTGAGAATTTATAATTTTCCTTTGTATTTAATTATATATTTTTACGTGGAATTCCAGAATATTTGAGTTTTGGAGAATAAAGGGACCTTTCTGAACTTCTCAGGATCTAAATTTTAAATTACTTTTGGGGCTAAAATAAAAATCTCCATAGACCAGTTCTTCAGAAAAGTGGTGTATCAAAGGGGGTGCATTAATCTTGGATGTAGGCAACAAAGGGTGCATTTTCTGTAGGGAATTTTAAGACAATAATAAAACCAAACAAAAGTCTGTCTACTTTTTATTAGGACCATGCTCTAACAATTCCAAACAATGTCAGTGATAAAATACTCCTCCAGCCACTACTTCAAAACAAGATAGACTTGGACCTCAGTTGGTGTCCTAGAGTTTGAATTGGTATCAAAACTCCTGAATTCCATGCCAGTGTGATCCCTTTGACTTAGGTGTGAAATCACTTCCTCAAGTTTTCCTCTGGATACATCAAAGTGATGGCCATAATATTCAATATTTGTATAGCATCTCTGTCTCAACCTTTAAATTGAGAACCTTTTCCATCCCTCACAGGCCCACCCCTCCTCCAATAGCTATAACTAACTGGTCTCAAGACCCTCAAGACCAACCCATCTGAAATATAACTCCTGTTCTTCTTTTTTATCATCTCCTTTGCTTTTACTTCATGGTACTTACCACCATTTGTACAATTACTTGGTTTTCACCTAACTCTTCCATTGGACTGTAAACTCCTGAGGTTGGTCACCATGTACATTTTATTCTCTGTTTCTGTGATTTGAATGTCCTAAGCTCAGTTGTAACTTAACCCCCAATATGGTGGTGGAATGTGGGTCCTTTAAGACGTGATTCGATGTTGAGGACTGTGCCCTTGTGAATGAATTGATCCATTCATGGAGTGATGGGTTGATGGTTCAATAGGTTGACATGGGCATGGTTCTGATGGCTTTCTAAGGAGAGTGAGCGAGAAGGTTAGCTCTCTCTTCCTCTTGCCAGTCTCTCCGTGTGATACCATGAGTTGCCAGGAGACTCTGTAGTGAATTCCCACCAAGAAGAAGGCCCTCACCAGATGCGCCTCCCTGAACCATAGACTTCCCAGCCTCCAAACCTATAAGAAATAAACCTTGTTTTCTTATAAATTACCCAGTTTCTGGTATTCTGTTATCAGCATCAGAAATGGACTAATATATTCATCCTCCCATGTAATGCTAGCACTTCTTTCAACACATGGTAGATACTTAACATATATTTTGTGAATGGATAAATAAATGAGTGAATGAATGTTTCTTTCTCCAAAGAAGACAAAATTCTACATAAAATACAATGAGGAAAAGACAGTTATTATTTTCAAAAATAAGACTGCTATAGGCCCTCTAAAGTGTCAGAAAAACTAGACAATTTGGCACAATTCAGTCAAAAAACAACTAGGTGAAAAGAAATCAGTCTTATGTCTAGCAACTATGGCAAGGTAGACAAAAGAATTCATACTGTACAGTCCATTTATAAGGAGATCAGAAACAGGAAAGACAAATATTTGGTGAAAGTGGTAAAAGTATTGGTTACAGAGAAGAGGCATGAGGGAGCCTTTGGGGTGGCTGAAAATGTCTATATCTTGATCAGGATAGGGGTTACAGGGGTGTAAACATATGTAAATATTCATCCATATTCATACATTTAGAACTTATGCATATTTCTATATGTATGTTATACCTCAATTTAAAAATCTTTTTTTGGCTAAGTTGACAAAAGATTTGACCAAAAACGTTGACCAGAAAAAATTGATGCTGTAGCTTCTAACAGTACCAAGAAGCAAATTGCTTTATAAAACTTCAGCTAAGAACCATGTTGTCACTTGCATCCCTGGCATGAGGGTATCAGTACAATGCATCACATAATTTAGATATACTCACTTGGGGGAAAAGTATAGATACCTTTTTAGGAACATTATAGAGTCAAACCAATATATAGTGACCAAGAACTCTGCTTTGAAATAAATAATTTAGTGTTCGCTCTTGATGTCATTTTCTCTTCTTTGTCAAAGAGAGGAGTGGATGTCATAAATTTGGGCTTATATTGTTTCCAAAAGAAAGAAACAATGCAATTCACTGGCATCCTTCTGGCTTCCAAACGAGCCTCGCCTCTAATAGACAAGTGGCTCGTAAATTGATCTTTTTACATGGAAATTGTGTTGCACTTCATTTTTCTCAGGAATAAAGCTATAAATAGAAAACAGGTCATTGTATCATGACAATAAATTGTTATTATTTATGCACATTGAAGATGAGAGAGTGACTTGCCTTCATAAATTACCTTTTCTTCATGATTCATTGAATTCCTCCTGACCCATGAATAATGAGTCCCCTAATCTCCTACAAAGAATTGGAGAAATGAAGACAAAGCAAGGATGGGAGGAGCTTGGTGAAAAATTATTGAGTTAAAAATTTACATTTTCACATAGCAGGTTTATGAAGAATGTTCCATGGCAGTCTACACTAAATCAATGCTGCATAATTTGAAAAATAGCAGCCTGGTGCCTCTTTATTCCCCTTGACAAGTGTAAATGCTGTTATTTTACGATGGCACTGAATACTTTTTTGAGACTGCTTGTTACAGAGAAAAGAGCCTCATATGTTAATGGCATGTGCAACTCAACCATCTATCACACAATGCCAAAAAAGCCTGTTTTTGCCTGTCGTAGGCCCTATTTATTTCTCTTGACTTTAAAATAAGCATTTTAAAATAGTGTTTCCATTAAAATCATGAAACATTCAAACAAAATTGGACTCTAATCTGTGAAATGCAACATTCAACAAGGAAAAAGATACTGTCTGATTAAGAATAGCCTATGAGCTTGTAATATGATTTCATGGGGAGAAGAAAGAAATGTTGACCATTTTTCACAAAATGTGTACCAATAAATTCATTAAAATGTGAGGTGTAGAGTCAGCCTTTGTCTTTAGAGAATCAGAAATATGGAAGGCAAGTATTTATAGAAGACAAATGAGAAACACTATTATAAAATAATCTCACCGTATTTATGATGTCAATAAATTCTCATAGTCTCATGATCATTTCTGATTTATAGAAGAGCTGCAGTGTAATAAAATACAAAACAAAAATGAAGTTTCTTTCTCTTTAAAAGCACCATTGAATCCATTATAGACAGAATTTTATTTTTCCTCTAACAAAAGGAAAACGATAAATGCAGTGAAGGTGAGACCCTTGTTTAATTTGAGGAGATCACTTTTCTGCATTTATACAACAGGATCTTCTTCTTTCAGACTCCACTGACTTGACATTCCTTATCATTTGGGTAAGTGCTCAGTTGAAGTTTTCCCTTGTGGCTTCTGATTTAGAATAGCGCCTGATTAGCAGCCCCAAGTCACTCTCACAACTTCCAAGTAAAATGCGTATGAAGACATGATACAAGGTAAAAAAATCAGAGGAACAACCCAAACTAGGGCTGATGGTCAATCTAAAACCAATATGTCACATAAATTTCCACTTACTGTAATGACTATTTATTTATTTATTTATTTTTTAATTTTTTTGTCTTTTGTCTTTTTCCGTGTCTGGCAACGGATCGCAACCCTCAGTGTTGCCCCCGTACCGGACCGGGGACCGGCAACGGGATCGCAACCCTCGGTGTTGCTCCCGCGCCTCGCTCAGCCAGTGAGCGGGAACCGGTCTGTATGTGGGATCCGAACCCTCGGGCGGGAGTGCGCCGCCGCGCTTCCCAAGCGGCGCACTATCCAGTGCGCCACCGGGCCGGCCCCTGTAATGACTATTTAATAGAAAGTGGAAGAGCTTCAACTGTCAAACCCCTCTTCCCGTTGCCGGTCCCGGTCCGGTACGGGTGCGACACTGAGGGTTGCGATCCGTTGCCGGTCACAAAAAAAAGACAAAAAAAAAAAAAAAACCCTCTGAAATACCAGATTAGATTTACTAGTAAACTGCACATATGTCCCCACTCTACAGGTGTTTCTTTTTGGAGCAGTCATTTTGGTGTTCTTTATTCATCTGTGACTCCTCCCTATCCCAACAAGATCTCTCTCTCTTCTTCTTTTACATTTAATAAAAGACCAAAGCTCCTGGAAATCAAATGGACTGGCAGCTGAGAGGAATAACAAGAGAAGATACAAGAAATGCCCTGGTACTAGCTGGGAATCATAGTTTTTCATGTGTTTCATGAAATACTAGGTAGCAGTAGTAACAGGGTAAGATCACACAAGGCCAGCACCTGAGCTGTACCTGATGAATCCATGCAAGGCACTGAGAATGAAGATGGGAGCTGTACACATGAATTTATCATCCAAGGTTAGTCCTTTCCTGAAGCTGCTTCATATATAAGAACAGCCTCCTTTAAAACACTCATAGGTTAACAGCGTATACAACCAAGAGGACCAAGTATGGATTCATTGGCAACCCTTGCACCTTATTAACAAACAAAAGATCAGATGGACACTGTCATACTTCTATATGAATAAAGAGAAAAAAACAGGAATCTGTGAAGAAATACGGCAGAAAATTGAAAACAAGTATTGCCCCGAAAATTCAGAACTGGCCTCTGAAAATGACTTACCACCAAAACAAAAAATTAGAAGACAGTTGGTGTCCTTACTTGAATGCAAGAAAATATGACTTCTAAAGGACCAGAGAAGGCTGCCATAGGGAAATAAACTTGAAAAGAAAATAAAATAGAATATAATGAAAAATGCGGTGAATGGGCTAAGGAGGAATAATAGGAAAATCAAAATTGCGATGGCAGAATTAAAATCTTCATATACAATCAAAAAAGAGACAAATAGTCCCTGTTGAAAACTAAATCACTGATGTGGAAGATGAAGTTGAGATGCTCTTCCAGTTTCAGAAGGAAAGGACAAAGGCAATAAGACAGTTCAATAGATTTGAGATGGAGATTATACCTAATCATTAATAGATACTCCTGAGGAAAGAGCCAGAACATTTTGAACAGAGAATGCTAAAAAAGATAATAGAGGAAATGTTCCATAGCTGAAACAAAAACAAACAATGTGAAATCCCGTGTATACAGCTGTGAAAGGAATCAGAAGGTAGTTAATAAAAAACTTAGC
Organism: Galeopterus variegatus; assembly: GCF_000696425.1. Lineage (NCBI taxonomy): Eukaryota > Metazoa > Chordata > Mammalia > Dermoptera > Cynocephalidae > Galeopterus > Galeopterus variegatus. Next base: position 653,481 of record NW_007726414.1, on the reverse strand, counting down.
ATATCCTGGAAGACTTTTCAAGTTGCAGGAATATATATATAAATTCTAGATAGGCTTGTGGGTAGAGGAGGATAGTGGGTAAAGTACAAGGTAACAAAAATTGAATTCAGTATCAGACTTCTCTCCAGCAGTAAAGCAGCATACATGGTCTCAACATTTTATGGGTAAAACATCGTGATACAAAATTGGCCCCGCAGGAATAATGCGCATCTTTATTAAACATTCCTTGAAATTGCCTGTGTGACCCTAGAAATGTATAGGTGCAATGCTACTTCACAGAATTGTTCAACCTTCCCCAGAGGGAAAAATGTGAAGAAAAAGTAAAGAGCAGCAGGCTTTCAAGTTTTGAAGAGAACGGCTGTTATTTTCCTAACAATTCCAGTAGCCTGTTTGGTGTGGAAGTGGCAGAAGATGTTTCTCATTTTTGCATTATATGAACCTGAGATCAAAGCATGGTTTCTGCTGCCCCAATGTTTTCAGCACAAGGACCTGAGACTTGCTGTCTTCCCATTCTGGTATCTGGAGCACAAGCCATTGACCTACTTTCAGTCAATCAACTACTCCGTCTCTGGCCCTTTGACTTGAGAGCCAGTAATGCGATCAGTAACATTGATTCTGATGAGAGCAGCAGAGGAATCCAGTCACTTGGGGACCTGAGCCAGTTTTAACACCAGTGGTGGCACAAGCAGTAGGTAATCAAATTGATCCTGTGGTCTAATTTTGACTGTCGTTCAGGCTGCATGGTTCCCTGGGTTTCTGAACCCATTTCTCCTACCTGATTCCACCCTATTAATTCAATGAGCTACCTGTCTCTTCAGTGAATTTCTTCTTTGCCTAAGCAAACCAGATATAGCTATTCTTGTTTACAAACAAGACAGCTGATAGATATACTTGTATGTCTTCATCGAGCTGAGGCGAACTGGTGGCAGAACCTTGCATTCCCAGGATAAATCCCTCTCAGTCATGGTATATAATTATTTTGTGTGTGTTGCTGGATTCTACTCTCTTATCTGCTCTTTTAGCAGTTTTCAAGTATATGATACGTTGTTATTAACTATAATCACCATGTTGTACAATAGATCTCCTGGACTTACTTTTCTTGTCTAACTGAAATTTTGCAGCCTTTGATCAACATCTTCCAAATGCTGTCGCCCCCCACAACCCACTGGTAACCACCATACTGCTCTCTGCTCTGTAAGTCTGACTTTTTTTTAGATTCCACATATAAGTGAGATCATGCAGTATTTCTTTCTTTGCCTGGTTTATTTCACATAGCATAATGTCCTCCAAGTTCATACATGTCGGAAATGACAGGATTTCATTCTTTTTTAAGGCTAAATAGTATTCCATTGTGTATATATACGTTTTCTTCGTCCATTAATCCATTGATGGACACTTTGGTCAATTCCATATCTTGGCTATTGTGAATACTTGCAATGAGCATGGGACTGCAGATATCTCTTTGACATTGATTTCAGTTCCTTTGGATATATTATTTACCCAGAAGTGGAATTGCTGGATTTTATTTTTAATTTTTTCTCCAATCTTTTTCTCTCTCTCTTCCATAATGAATGAATTCTATTGGTCTATCTTCAAGTTTGCTGATTCTTTCTTCTGCCTCTCAGTTCCACTATTAAGCCCTTGTAGTGAATTTTTCATTTTGACTATTGTATTTTTGAACTTTATGATTTTCATTTGGTTCTTTTTAATAAATTCCATTTCTTTATTAATATTCCCTATTTGTCGAGTCATTGTCACCATGTTTTCCTTTGCTCTTTAAACATCGTTTCTTTTAATTATTTGAATATATTTATAACAGCTTCTTTGAAGTCTTTTCTTTTAAATCTAACATCTGGACCCACCCAGAAACAGTTTCCACTGACTGCTTTTTTTTCTTGATTATGAATCCCCTCTCCTGTTTTTCCTGTTCTCATAATTTTTTGTGGAAAACTGGATATTTTAGATAGCACATTAATTATAGAAGCTTTGGATTCTAATTTTCCTCTTTTCTCCAGTGGTTTTTATTATTTTTGTTTGTTTGTTGCTACTTTAACTTGCCTGTATGTTATCTGCAGAATCAGATTGTCACCCTATGGTATGCAGCCTGTGATGTCTCTGCTCAGTTTTACTTTAACTTTTATTTGTCAGCCTATATCTGTGCAACCAAGTCAATCACAGGTTAACCAATGATTGGTCAGTGGTTGAACTCCAAGCCTTGAGCCCATAAGACTTCCATCCTTGGCTAGTGGATCTGTGGATGGTTTAAGAAAATCATTCAGAGACTTCAAGATGGCGACGGGTCTGGAGCGGCCATGCCAGGAGACAGTGCGACCCTGAGAAGTGTGCGCTGTGATACCAGAGTACTATTTGCATTTCCAAGAGCAACAAAAAACGAATAAATCTTTGAACAACTAACCTACAATGACAAACAAGCAACTACAGGTTCGAGGTTTTAGGGCCGTCACAAAAGAAGACTCCTGAGAGCGCCCAAGCCCTGCTGCGGGTTCGAGCGAGCAGCCCGAGACAACAAAGCCCAAGTAAGCCATCAGAGACGACACAGAAACGGAGTGGAAGGCCGGCCCGTGGCTCACTCGGTACAGTGTGGTGCTGATAACACCAAGGCCACGGGTTCGGATCCTATATAGGGATAGCCGGTTTGCTCACTGGCTGAGCGTGGTGCTGACAACACCAAGCCAAGGGTTGAGATCCCCTTACCGGTCATCTTTTTAAAAAAAAAAAAAAAAAAAAA
>NW_007726414.1:633352-649312 GCF_000696425.1 Galeopterus variegatus | reverse complement strand
GCAAAAGGAGGCGGAGTCTCAGAAAAAATAATAATAATAATAATTACACACCCTGCGGGACCCCTTTGCAAGGCTCAAGAAAATCATTCAAAGTTTAGGCAGTTTTCAAATCTTCACTGCTGTTTACTTTCCACTGGGCTTGCTCAGTTTTCCATTTTGCATAAACATAGGCTTCCAGACAGCTAGGGATTTATGGGATGCATATTAAGTCTTTCAGTGGCTAACTTATTTCCCTCTTAAAGTTCTTGCTAGTCTTTCAATCTGCCACTCACCCCAGTTGGAACCACAATTGCAAACTTGAGGAGCTGCAGATTTTTCCCATCTGGGCACAGATTTTTTACTCTTCATTCTAAATGAAGTTAGCCACCTCCTGCAACAATGCTGCTAGTTTTCATGGTCAGTCTTGTCTGATAAAACTCCTGTGCTGACCAATCTAGGGTGAGGTGCAGAAGTAGCCACAGGCAAGAAAGTCACAGACTCCTACTGTTTATCTGAAGTTCAGCAGTCTTTCATGAATATATGTTTCTCACTTTCTTGTTTCCTTTTGTTTGATTTCTAGAGCCCTGAAAATGATTGTTCTCCACAATTTTGTCTAGTTTTATTGTTTTTTGCTCTTGTTTTTGTTTTTGGAAAGAGGATTTACCAACCTTCTTAGTCCTTCATAGCCAGAATCCATAGCACCTCCATCTCCATATGCTGTTTTTTATTTCCAGGATCTTCAAACCATGGCATTGTCAGAGCAAGTCCTAGGACACCAGAAACTTTTTCTATTGCAGTTTCTTGCTTGAAACATTTTACTGTCTCTTGTTGGTTCTCAAGTGATTGGTTACATAATCCATATGAGAGTTGCATCTCATCCAGCTCTTTCAGTCTACCCTTCCCCACTTTCCGTGCACAAATAAATGTCTACTGTCCCCAACCAGAAAAGTGATGGAACATTTACAGAAGCTTTTTCAGGGAAGATCATAGAGGCATTGTTTTAAAAAATCAGATACCACTCAGCAAAAAAAAATTAACAAACCCCCATTCATGAGTTATTTTTTTCAGCTTTATTGAGGTATAATTGACAAATAAAATTATATGTAGTCAAGGTGTACAACATGATGTTTTGATATCTGTTTATATCGTGAAATGAATACCACAAGCTAACCAACATATCAAACACCTCACATACCTACTTTTTTTGTGGTGATGAGAATACTTAAGATCTACTCTCTTAGCAAATTTTAAGTGTACAATACATTATTATTAACTATAGTCACCATACTGTACATTAAGACTTCAAAACTTATTCATCTTATAACTGCAAGTTTGTAACCTTTGACCAACATCCACCTGCTGGGGGTCCTTTTGCCCTCACCTTTCCTCCAAATAATGCTCAGCTCGGTTACTGTTCTCCTTAAGATTTTCTCTACCCATCCCCCAACATGCACCAGATTCAATTTCTTTCTTCTCGTAATTGTGCAGACTTGCTTCCCTTGCCCTTGTGAAAACTAGACTCATACCCTAAGCCTAGATCCCAAAGGCTTGCAACTGGTTTAGTCAAAACATCTTCTAAACATGTCAGATTCTCTGCAGAGGTTTTGTACCCCAAACTAAAAAGATAAAAATATCTTCAAATGTTAAGCACGTTTTATAATCACATTTCACAACCTTATACTCGGCAGACAACTCAACTTCTTTTGTTAAGAAGCTCAAGGTCATTTAACCTGAATCCCTATCTGCCTGTCTGTGCAGTGGTGACTAACACTTATCCCTTAACACTTCCTTAGGTCCCAAAGAAAGGAATATGGGTCCTCACATCAACATTTAGACAACCCCTCCCCCACCCCACTTATGTACCAGTTGACATTCTTTCAGTATTTAGTTGCACTTAATTTAATGTACTTCTGGCTAGTTTAGGCAAAGTTTGATCCATCAAAAGATTTTTAAAAAACAAGACCTGGTAAAGACATACCCCTCCCCCACCCCACTTATGTACCAGTTGACATTCTTTCAGTATTTAGTTGCACTTAATTTAATGTACTTCTGTCTAGTTTAGGCAAAGTTTGATCCATCAAAAGATTTTTAAAAAACAAGACCTGGTAAAGACATTGGCAGTAGAGGCTGTGGTTGGTGATAACAATGCCAGACTTCTTTCAACACTCTAGATCTACTTAAGTTTCAAAATTTCAGGAGAAACAAACTGATTGGCTAAACTAGGTTCAGACCAATCACTATGAGGAGGGTGGGGTGGGGTGGGAGGGTCTATCCGTGGAGGGAAGGGGAGGAAAAGTGCGGGACAGAGGAGAAGAGCAGCACTGACACTCTCTTTCCTCCCAGCTTTTCCTCAGTTGCCTCCCCTTTCTCTCCCTTGCAACTAGTTCCCTCTTTGTGTCTTCAAACACAAATATCTCTTAGTTTGAAAGAATTTTTTTCTTAACTTTGTAAATTTCACTTGTCATCTTGTGCTTTTTTCCTTCCTTTTATCAAAATTCTCTAGCAAATCACCTACTCAGGTTCCCAAGCAGCCGACTTACTCCCTAAAGACAACTTGTACATGTTATTCCTCTTCATCTTCTTTGCTGTCTAAACTCTACCTGTACCAGAAAGCCTTGTCTGACACCTACTACCTCCCTACTTTCCCAAACCAAAAACTTCTAAAACACCATTTGGTTTCAGCAGACATTGTTGAATATATTAAATGAATGCTGTTTATTTGAATTTTATTGATTTTGTAGCTTGAATATAATTTCTCCATTTGCTTTTGTTTTGTAGGTTCCTACGAGCAATAAGGAGTTTATAACATGCATTTATGTTTGTACATATTTAAATAGCATTATAGTAAAAATACTTCAAGTCAACCCTGGGAGTCTGAGAGAACACTTTTCTTTAAATGAGGTCTTAGTTTCAAGAAACATAGGTCTATGACATCAATTTATTACTTAATTACGTATTTCCCAGTAGGATATCTAACCTCACTTAGTTACGTTCCCTACAAAAGTGCTACACATTCTTTATAGGCAGAGACAACATGTGTATTTCTTTGTATATCTACCTCCAAATATCTATTAGTATCTCAAAACTGTATTTTATTGAGTGAACACTTGGAAGCTTTGTTTTTAAACAATTGTTATGAAATTCTTTTGTAGACAACTATTTTTTATTGAATACTGACATTTATTAAATGCTAAGAATTCTGTTACATGCTTAAGATAGAGTATCTTGATGAATCTTCAAAACAAGTATATAGAATCTGATCTAACTGACATATCCATTTTACAGATGAGAAAACTGGGGCTCAGAGAGATTAAATAAATTGACTAAGGTTATTTACATAGTAAACCCTAGATCTGTGATTTCATATGAAAAATTATTGTTAGAAAACTAAGAGCAAGACTGTTAAAATATAATTTTCATAATAATTTAAAACTATTTTGTAAGATATTTATGTTTAACTCAGTCTTTGGTCTGTAAAAATTTTAATAGCTGCATTTACTTTTCTCACTACATACTTGCCAAAGTGGTATAAAGTTAGTGTTTATTTAGTCATGGATAGCATTTCTCCTTAATTTTGTACTTAAGTTTGTACTATTACTATCAGCATTAAGAAACTTATACTCATTTAGTAGGACAACTTTTTAAAATTTAACTTGCACTTGATAAGAGGATATCTTAATATTTCAGGCTATGTTTCATAATATAGGAAGTGCCACACTAACGTATCATTAACAACTCATTTCTGCCCACTGACTTTCCAACCAGAACAAAGAGGTACATGTTGTGGTGATTGCTGTACAGAGAAAATCAATGTTGCCAATGTTTCAACCAACAAATAGCTATATAAAACACACTATAAACAAAATCAAAGCAGAACCTGAACAGACATGTCTCAGCTCAATCATTGTCTGATAATTGTTGCAGTTATCAATTTTCAGACAATTATACATTATCAAAAACTTTCTAGGATTTTAACTCTAATGACTCTATTTCACATTCTTGATGGCATGGATTAACTAACTGGAAAAAGACGGGGCTGTGCGGTTATCATGCATTAATTCATAGCTTAGTCATGGCTGGGTTTTCCAATCGCTAGGGCTATAGTCAAACTCTGGGTCAAAACCGCTCTGCTCCATCAATTAGGCTACCCCCACTAATTTCTGAAGAAAGCCTAAGAGTTAGAGTGGTCCTTATTCTAAAGACTAAATATTGAAATAGAAGGGACTGACTTTCCATGTCGTGAGAAGAATCAAAAGCTTCTACTTGCTGTAGACCCTACCTCTTCCAGTCGTGGTCGTGCCACATACCTCTCCTTGGCAAGCACTGTAAAGAATACTGTTTCCTCTGCCCAGGGCTCTTGACCACTCCCCTGTCTGTCACCCTGTTATCCCTCCTCATCCCTCAGATTTCAGCTTAGTGTTACTCCTCAAAGAAGTCTTCCCCAAGTCAGAGCCCACATCATAGACTCTCACTGCAAACTGCACTCTTATTTGGTGACACTTACGACTAGACTTAGATAATTACTCTGAGAATAGGCACACTGGCTGGCAGACAAAATAAAAGACCTGGAGAGAGAGAAGAAGAGGAAGAGAGGGAGAGGAGGGGACAGAAGAATGGCATAGTGTTCAGGGAGAAGAAAAGATAGATGATGTAGCTCCAGAGAGAAAGACTGCACAGTTGCTAGGGTTCCTAAACATTGCCCTCATTTTTGCTTAGGCAAGCCTACCTGTCCTGCTTATGACAGAGGCTGCTAGTACTTCCCAGTATCCATGTTCCTCTACTACTCCTGAGCACATAGCTGTACTACATTTCCTAGGCCCCCCTGCATTAAGTAATGCCATGTGACTGAGTCCCAACCAATGGAATACGGGCAGAAGTGACATATGCCACTTCCAATTTTCATTTGCACGATGACAAAATTGCCTGACATGTTTCTCAGAACAGCTCCTAATTCTCCAGCAGGCCCTTCCAGGCTCTTTCTTTCTTTGATCATTGATTGGCCAATGAACAGAATCCAGCAGAGGATTCAAGGTCCAGTGGAGCCATTGGCTAGAAGAAGCCTAAGGCCCTGAATCACTTGGTGGAAGACCACTTGGTGAAGAACCAATTGGTTTGTGAACTGAGTGGAAAAAAGTCTTTTACTTTGTCAGGTCTTTTTGAATTTGGTGTTTCTTTTAGCAGCCAGGTTTTTTTTTTTCCTTTTTGTCTTTTTTACTGACCGGTAATGGGATCACAACCCTCGGTGTTGCGCCCGCACCGCGCTCAGCCAGTGAGCGGGAACCGGTCTCCACATGGAATCCAAACCCTCGGCGGGAGCGCCAGTTATGTACCACATAATGACATTTCGGTAAAAAACAGAATGCATGTATGACAGTGGTCACATAAGATTATAATGACAATACCATCTAGCCTATGTGTGTAATAGGTACACTATCTAGGTTTGTGTAAGTACACTCTGTAATGTTTGCACAATGATGAAATCACCAGACGCATTTCTCAAAATGTATCCCCATTGTTAAGTGATGTATACACACACACACACACACACACACACACACACATGCATATACATACATATATATTCCAACATGTAGCCAGGTTGAGAACCATTGATCCAGAACGGTACACACCAAACCATCACTGGGGATGAATCTTGGAGAGGAGGAATGATTGAGCAACTTCTGTCTATAATTCTGCATTATTGTTACAAAAAGCATATTTTTAAAAATTGATTATTTTTGCTCAGGTATATATATACACATGATACAAAATTGAAAAGATACAAAAGAATTTGTAATAAAAGAATGAGTCCCTCTTAACTCATATCTGTAAGAGACTCACTTTCTGACTCCAACATTGGAGGAAATCACAGATACCAGCTTCTTGTGTATCTTTTCACTCTTAAGCTGAAATATATGTATAATATTTTTATTTTATGTTATCTATATTTATATTACATATTTGTTATGTATTTTGTGTATATGTATTTCCATGTAAACAGAAAAATGGTTAATTTCGAAACAAAGAAGAGAAAAAATAGGAATGACATAAATTAAATTTATGTGTTGAATTAAAAATCATTTTAATTAGGGCCGGCCCAGTGGCGCACTGGATAGTGCCCCGCTTGGGAAGCGCGGCGGCGCTCCCGTCCGAGGGTTCGGATCCCATATACAGACCGGTTCCCGCTCACTGGCTGAGCGAGGCGCGGGAGCAACACCGAGGGCTGCGATCCCGTTGCCGGTCCCCGGTCCAGTACGGGGGCAACACTGAGGGTTGCGATCCGATGCCGGACACGGAGAAAAAGACAAAAAAAAAAAAAAATCATTTTAATTAATCTAGTCTGATTAGTATAGGATTTATATCACAGTGGATCTTCAGCCTGGATTCATTCTATTTTGATATGTCGCGACTTAATTTCAACTCTCATGATATGGATTACAGGGATCTTTTCCATCCTTTATGCCGGAAAAAGACAAAAAAAAAAAAATCATTTTAATTAATCTAGTCTGATTAGTATAGGATTTATATCACAGTGGATCTTCAGCCTGGATTCATTCTATTTTGATATATCGCGACTTAATTTCAACTCTCATGATATGGATTACAGGGATCTTTTCCATCCTTTATGCCGCTTCTTCTCCCTTCCCCCCTCCCAGGCGGAATCTGTGAGGCATCAGCTGTGCTTCCAAACCGTGCCATTCATTGAGTGTGTGTGTGTGTGTGTGTGTGTGTGAGCGCAGGTGATCTGTGTGGGAAGTGGTCCCAGGGCGCAGGAGTGAGAGACCGGGAGAGACGCAGTAGGTGGCACAGACATTGTAGAGCCTTTATGGGGTTGTCCACCGCTGTTGCGAGTGACCATTGCAGGATCCCCCTAGACCTTCCCAGGAGCCTCATGAAATGCTTCTCAGAACCGTGTCAGCTGGGGGGACAAATGGCGGATGCATTTCTCCCAGGGTACCCATCGCTCATTGTGTCCCATTCACTTTTGGATTTGCTTCTTAATGGTCCCGAGGCAAAGCTGTCTGGTTGCACAGATGTTAATTATTCGAGACTACTCTTAATTAGTTGTGTGAGTAATTCATTCTGGAACCGTGACAGAAAGCCTCAGCCGGTTTGGTCCCTGAAGACAGAACCCGGAGGGCTTTCCAGGAGCTTGATTTACGACCCCTCCCCCATGTCTCTCCCTTCTTGAACCAGAACATTTCAGTTTAGTCAAGCTCACAGAGGCCACCCCCCATGGGGACCTTTAAAATTAAATGCTTAGGATGTTCATGATTTTAAAAAGCCCCTTGCACATATAAACTAAAAGCTTCAGTGCTTCCTGCCCGGTGAAATTTTTCAGCTAGAAATCAAATCGCATTGTGGAGGAGGACTTGGTCGGCTCTGGCTGGGAACTGACCATTCATTTTTCCTTGACTTGTAATTTCCCTTGCTCCCGTGATTTGCGTGTTTCCCCTTGTTGCGTATTAAATGCATTGGCTGCCTTCGAGACCATCTAAATAATTAAAGCTTTATGGAGGACAGCATTGTACAGATTAGCGCATTAAATACTAATCTGCTTGTTCATTACAGTCTCCTACACACAAAAGTGGGAAAAGGGGAGGTCCCAAGTCATATTAAATTATCTGTTCCTCATATAATACGCATATTGACAAATGTGGTTGTATAGATGGTCATTTTGAAAGAGTTTGCTGGAAGACATTGCTGGTTTATCCATTTGGGGTCTCCACTTTTTTTATTTGAACAGAGTAATTGGTAGCAAAAAAGCTTCTTTCATACTGAAGACCTGCTCCCAGCAAGAAGAAATGAAGCTCTTCCAGACATAAAAATATATACATATAAAATATATTCGCTAGAATTCCACCTGGAGGGGAAATAGACTAGTACTCATTTTAAAGAACGTCACAATATGGAGAATATGATATACTATAATCATGATTTAAACTCTGCTTTACAAAATAAACTGGATTGTTAAAAAGAATGAGGTAGTTGTATAAATAGCACCACGAAATCTATCCATGATAAGATAAAAGAACAGGCAAGGAACAGAGCAGCAGGAATTCTATAATCCTATTTGCGTAAAATCAAATTATTGAAAACTTTATGTGCAGTGTACCTGTGTTTGTAAATGTACCAAACAATGTCTGGAGGGTAACACACCCAGCTATTTTGGCATTTCCTCTGGGAGAAGCAATTGATATTAGGGGAGGAGAGGGAAGGCTTTTGTTGCATTACAACAAAATGTAAAACATAAATGAAGAGAAAAAATGTTTAAATTAGCTGAAGAATTTTATTATTGCAAAACATTGTTGTGACAGTTAAGCTAGAGTCCTAAAACAATTTGTGGCAGAGGAATTGTAGACATCAGTGACATGGATTTCATCATTTTGAAAAAATCTTAAGAAGATGGAGCTATGCAGTTGTAAGAGCATTGAACCGCAGACTTGAAAAGTTTGTTTGAGTTTTTGGTGTTTTTTTTTTTTTTTTTTTTTTTTTAAGAAGTCTAGTTTATTTTCCCCATCTCTTTCAGAAAGACTCCTTTTTATATTAAAAGCAGTGAAATAGTTTAAAAGGAAGCATGCACGGGGTTTGAAATCAAAGAGGACCATGTTCAAATCCTGCCTCCAGTATTTATTAACTATGTGATTCAGGGCAAAACATTCAATTTTACTAAGTCTCAGTTTTCTCACCTCTAAAATCGGGAGAAAAACAAAACTGGGTCATTGCAAAACTTAAGATAATGTGTATAAAGGACATAGCCTATCGGCTAGTATAAAATAAACACACAGGAAATGTTAGCTACTTGTAGATGTCATAGAATATGCTGTTGTTCCAAAAGGCCATATGCCTTCCGATGGAAGTTTATGTATCCTAGCCCTGTTGAACATAAAAGAGACCAAATGACTTGGATCTACTCATGAGTCATGGCTGGAACTATCACTTCCAAAAAGACACTTTAACAGCCAGCTTGTGGTTCAGCATGTTTCTCTTTTGTCTCTCCCATGACACCATCAGTGTGTCAGGTGGGGGTTTCTCCCAGAGCCTGTGTCTTGGAGTGGAGATGGGCATGGAACAATGCAGCCAATCTACAACAGCCATGGCATATAGCATGAGTGAGAAATAAACTGCTGGCATAAGTCACTGAGATTTTGGATTTTTTGTTACAGCAGCTAAACCTAGCCTACCTTACTGATACATATACCTTCCACCTGGGTTCAAAGTTCCTGGGCAGGTTTGTTGCTCTTATCAGTCAGAGATCTTAGTTGTAAATATCAGAAATATCTCTGCCTAGTTTAAGTAGACATGCAGTTTACTGTATGTGGTGGCTCCTGGCATCTCGGGATGGCCCGAAAATAAAGCTTGGTCTACTCAGTCAGGAACATTGACCAAACTATTTTGCAGGCCTGCTCCAGAGGAGACAACATAGCCAATGCCCTGGGCACAGGCTTTGTAGCTTGCACTGCCTATGTTTGGACCTGGTCTGGATGCTTTGACTGAACCCTCCATCATTCCTGCTTCTAGAAGCTGAGGGTATCTGCCTCCATGTCACCGGATTAGAATCTGCCAGGTGCCTGTGTCTGATTGGTACAGCCTATGTCACATGCCTGCATTTAGATCCAAGGGAGACTGAGAAAGTATACTTCTGGCTTCTATCTTGGGGTGATGCAACCTCATAGAGTAGAACATTCCTCAAAACCCAGGAGAAGTGTTCAAACATTAAAGGTGGCAAAAAGGAATTGACAAATGTCTACAAAATAGCCCTATTAAGAAAAGTGCAGCTTGCTGTGGTATAGAGCTGCATGGTCCAAGACAGTAGCTACTAGCTACATGTGTCTATTTAAATTTAAATTAAATTAGGTTAAATTAAACATTCAGTTCCTCCATCTCATTAACACATTTCAAGTGCTTGGTTGCCACATGTGGCTCGTGGCTAATGTATTGGATAGTGTAGTTATAAAACGTTTTCATTATTGTAGAAAGTGCTTTTGGATAGTGTTAATACAAAGAATTGAGTTTCGTATTGTTCGAACTCATTGGCACGAATAGAGGGAGGGCTGTGTGAGTGAGGGAGTACTGTTAAGAGTGAGCAGTGTTGATACAAAGAATTGAGTTTTGTATTGTTCCGAACTCATTGGCACGAATAGAGGGAGGGCTGTGTGAGTGAGGGAGTACTGTTAAGAGTGAGACTCCAGTTTCCAGTGACAACACCACTCCTTTGTGACATTTGGCAGATCTTTTAGCCTTTTCAAGACTTGATTTTCACATGTGTCAAACAAGGGCATGGTAATTATAAGGAATAAGTCCCCTCAGGCAGCCCACAAACAAGACTCCCATAATTGGCCTCCTGCTGCCACTCGTACTGGGGAAATTCCTGGATCACAGGGAAAAGTAGTGATGAGGCGTGGGTGAGAGGCTGGATTTCCACTCTGCAGATGAACCCTTGAGAATTGTAACCTCCACCATAACCCTTTCTCTTAGGCAGGCACCTTCTTGTCCCATTTTCCCTGCGGAGCTGATTCACCACTGTTTTGGCTGCAAGGGAATTTCCAGACTAGCGATTCAGAATGGATGAGGATTATTATCAACCACAATCACACCATGCAGTGAACTTGGCACAGATTTTAGGCCTCAGTGTCATTTGGCTTCTGTTTCACTCTGTTCTCAAAATTAAGTGCCTGCAGCCTCCGGCTCTGCTCTTTCTCACTAATTTACCCAACCCTCTGTCCAAGGCTGAGGTCTTCTCTTCCTTACCGCCTTTTCCAGCCCTGCAGGCTCAAGGCCCCTTTCTCTTTGAGTATCAGTTAGCAACAAGACTCCAGATAAAAATATGAGTCAGTTCTTGCAGCCCTAACCCGTCCTGAATCCATCTACTTCTCTCCATCTTCACTGTCACCTCCAAGCTGTCATTATCTCTCACTGCAGTCAACTTCACTGACTCATGAATTAAATAAAATCTCTAATAAAGTGTTTAATCCTGAATCCATCTACTTCTCTCCATCTTCACTGTCACCTCCAAGCTGTCATTGTCTCTCACTGCAGTCAACTTCACTGACTCATGAATTAAATAAAATCTCTAATAAAGTGTTTATTTCATATCTGTATGAGAGTCATGATTTTACCTGTTTTCGAAAAATATCTTTTTGTTGGAAACATACAAAATTCTTTCAGTAGCTTGTTTTGCCTTTAGATCATAACCTGCTTATTGTATCATCTTTACTTATAATCAACTGCTCTACTCCCGCTTTTGTAAACGTGCTTGCTTATCACAATGACTACTGTACTGGCTACATGAATGCTGACAGAACAAAAAGGAAAAGAACCAGGAAGAGTCTGCCTATAAAAGTCTTGTAAAACCTAGCTCAGGGCCCAGATTTTGGAGTGTTAGCTCGTCTGAGTCCGCCAGTGTAATAAAATACCTGACTCTCCAACCCTCTGAGTGCCAACTGCTCCCTTTCTGAGTCTGTTCCATAACATTTTAACACTACATTCCAGCCACTTGGTTGAATTCATACTCCACAGCATTTCATTCTTCACCCTATAGACAAAGCAGTTCTTATCAAACGGATAAAGCAGAGTGTGCATCTCCCTGGCTTCACAACCCTCCCATGGTTTCCTGTTACCCTTAAAATAAAATCAAAAGCCACTACACTTGTCTGGAGGACCTGGGCCCTGACTGCTGTACTTCTATCTCACCTCTATTACTATTCCCCTCAATCAGCCTGTAGGGAAAAATGCATGCCTCAGTGGAAAACTATACATTATCTAGACTCTAGAATAAATCCCTCCAGGCTATCTGTTTTGATTCTATAGTAGTTATTTTACAGCTCTGAAATTTGGCAATGCAAAATAATTCTTGACTCTAGATATGCAAATCTGCCCTATCCTTTAGAAGTTCAATGAACTTCCCTCCCCACCTGCAGAAGCACCTAATTTTGCCTCTGTTTGCACTTTCATTTCAAAATCCTTTACCCCATATAAAATTGTGCTGTTATGACTTCTCCTTCAAACCATTTATAACATCTATTGTTGGTCCCTCACTGATTAATAAATTAAATAAAATCCTTAAAAACTATTTATCTTATATCTGTATGAGAGTTATGATTTTACCCTTTATTGAAAATCATCTTTTGATGCTACATTCCAGCCACATGGTTCTCCTTTTTTCTCAAGAATTCCAGCTTGTTTTCACTTTGGAATCTCTGTACTTCATCCCTTTGTCTGAAATTTCCAGTTCTAAGATCTTCCCATAGCTGACTTCTCTTTATTCAGGGCTCAGCTCACATGCCACCTCTTCTGAGAGACCTTCCTTACCACCCGTCTTTGATCTCTATCCACCTGTCTCTTTTGTTGTCCTCTCAGCACTTACTCATTATCTAAAATTTTCTCCTTCGTGTATTTGTTCAATTGTTTCTTGTCTGGTTCTCTTCTTTCTCTACTCCAAGAATGTGAGCTTCATGAAAGCAGGGATTCTCTACACCCTGTTTACTAATTATCACTTGCCAGTGCCTGGCACATAGTAGATACCAGTAAACACATTTATTTGAATGAATAAGTGAATGGAAATGACTGAACACTTTAACTTAATTTTTCCACATCTCAATTTCATCAACTATACAATAAATAAATGACATGATAAACACAACTTGCTTCAAAATAACATCAATGGAGATATAGGTAAAACAAGATTGGCTGAGTTGGTAATCATTGAAGCTGGAGGATGGGGTACTCAAGGTTCAGGATATTAGTTTATCTACTTTGAAATATGTTTGAAACTCTTCATAATATAAAGTTTCAAACAAGAATAATGTATACCAATTTCCTTTGCCTACTTTTAGGATTCTTCTCTTCCTTCAGGTCATGTGAGTTGAGAACATGAGTGTCTGGGGATTGGGGGTATGGTTTGGTCATAATAATGCTACCCCCAGAAGATACTGCTTGCAAAATTAGCACTCAAGAAAAAAGATCCCGATGTAGCTCCTCATAAATAAAAGTGATCAATGGTGGATTGATTCCTGGGAATATGAGACTTGATGGGGCAAATTGACCCTGGAATTGGAGCTAAAGGTCAGGAGTCAACAGTCAAATGTTAGAACTTGAGGGGTCAGATAAAGCTGCAATTCTACATATATTTGTTAATACCAACCATGTGTTACACACTTGACTAGGTGCTGGAGGTGCAGTAGAGAACCAGGCAAATGTAGTCCTGTTCCCTCAGGGAGCTCAAAGTCCATCAGAAGAGACAGATGAGGATGCACACCATTACAATGCAGGGTTGTTAGTTAGAGCTATGTCAGAATGCCCCACAGAGCACCACCTAGCTTCAGCCCAGGAATGTCAGGAAGGCTTTACATTTTTTTTTCTTTGTTCTTTAATAAAACAGAAAGCTGTTACTATTTCCACCCCCTCTTCATATGTTAGAGCTATGTCAGAATGCCCCACAGAGCACCACCTAGCTTCAGCCCAGGAATGTCAGGAAGGCTTTACATTTTTTTTTTCTTTGTTCTTTAATAAAACAGAAAGCTGTTACTATTTCCACCCCCTCTTCATAACATGTGCTAAAGTCTCAGCATATGGCAATGACACCTATAAACGGCTAAATGGATGTGGGGCTTTACTGATCACTGAAACACAAAGCTTCCAACTGCTTCTCTTCTAAAAGACATTAAAAATTTCTCACCTTGAGGATGTCAAATACACTTCATTTTCCTGAATTAGGACATTGCTCAAAATGATGAGCACTGTCTGCAGCTCACTTAAGTTCTTCCTTGGATAACTGACCTCTAAATGCTCAATAGCTCATTTGGTGTCTCAATAGGGAAACCACACTTGACTTGTGCAGATATCACTGTAGTCATGGGAAAAACCCATGATGTGCTAGCACTGTGCAGATGACCATAACCTTTTCTCAAAATAGGATGAACTCCCTGTCATGTGACACATGACATATTGTGTCACTCGAAGTCCACAGCACCAAAACGATAATGCCAAATATAAAAGGTAGTTTAAAATCCTCAAATGATGTTAAACAGACACCCCACAAACACCTGTGATCCAAACTAATAAGTCTCAAGTCCCAGAATCTCATGTCCAAACAGTACTTACAGAATTGTCATCTCAACATTTCTTTTCAAGAGTTAGAATTAGAAATCCATAGTCCAGAGATCTGCCTTAAGGAGCCACTGATAAAGACAATATGTTTATAACCTTTAGAATAATTCCTTCAGACTGTATATTTTCTGGAGCATTCTACACATATTACTTTGCACCAAGCTCTTCACACTACTTACATTTGTATGATTTCTCCACATTAGGAGACTTCACCAGAGTTTAAAAGTATTTGTTAAGACTAAATTCTTTCTAGTATTTTTCACATTTACAGAGTTTTGATCCAGTGTGCATTCTTACTTATGGGCCAACCGAGGACTTATATTCAATAGGTTTCTCTCCTGTGTGTTCTTTTGTAACTTTGAATTTAACCAGGACAACTAAAGGCTTTCAAACACGCATAACATTTATACAAGTTCCCTCGACAATGCATTCTCATGCGTGCTAGAAAGGTTGTGTGATAATGAAGACTTTCCCACATTCTTTATTTAGGGTTTCTCTCTAGTGTGAGTACTTTCATGTCTTTGAAAGGATCTTAAATGAAGGAAGGCTTTCCCACATTTATATTGATAGGGTTTCTTTCCAGTGTGAATTTGTTCATGTTCTTGAAAGGAACTGGAACAACTGAAAGCTATACCACACAGCTTACATTTATAGGGTTTCTCTCCAGCATGAATTCTTTCATGTCTTTGAAGGTAGCAGTACCATCTAAAGACTTTATGACACTCCTTACATTCATAGGGCTTCTCTCCAGTGTGAGACCTTTGATGATATCAAAGGGAACTAGAACAACTAATGGCTTTGCCACACTGCTTACACTTACAGGTTTCTCTCCAGTGTGTGTTCTTTCATGTATTCAAAATACACTGGGAAAAGCAAAGGCTTTCCCACACACCTTACATTTATAAGGTCCATCCCCAGTGTGCAGTTTCATGTGTTTTTTAATGCTTAACAGAGAACTGAAGGCTTCCCCACATTTCTTACACTCATAGGGTTTATCTCCACTGTGAGTTCTTTCATGTATTCAAACAGAACTGGAACTGAAGTCTTCCCCACATCCTTTGCATTCATAGGATTTCTCTTCAGTGTATTTCCTTTCATATATTTTAAGTGTACTGGCATCACTGAAGGCTTTCCCACATATGGTACATTTATACGGTCCATCTCCAGTGTGCTTTATCATGTGTCTTCAAATGCTTATGAGAGAAATGAAGGCCTTCCCACATCTCTTCCAATCATACAGTTTCTCTCTAGTGTGAGTCCTTTCATGCACTTGAAAAGAGTGGCAATAACTGGAGACTTTCCCACATTTCTTGCATTTACATAGATTTTCTCCACATTACTGACATTTGTCTGATTTGTGTCCAGTGTGAGCTCTGATGTGTCTATCGAGGGATGAATGACACATGAAGCCTTCTCCACACACACTGTTTTCACTTGGTTTTACTCCAAGAGGAGTTTTCTTGTTCAGATGACAACATGGAACCTGGCTGAAGGTTTCTCCACATTGACTACCTTCTTCACTTTTACATTTAACTCAGTTTCAGAGGCTGGGAAGTCCAAAGTCCAGGGAACACATCTGGTGAGTGTCTTCTTTGGTGGTGGCTTTACAGCAATGCAGAGGTCTCAAATTTGTCTTTGGGGTTTTATACTGATGTTCAATGGTCTGGTCTTCCCATTTTTTTTCTATAGAGGTCAGGTTTCTGAAGGTTTCCAGCACGACAGCTCTGTAGAGATTCTTCTGGGAAGGATCCAGCGAAGCCCACTCCTCCAGGGTGAAGTTCACAGCCACATCCTCAAAGGTAACTGAATCCATTTCCTGGCTTCCAGGTGTCCCGTTGATCTCCCTACTGCCCCCGCAGGCCCTGCAGATAA
>NW_007726414.1:630033-633125 GCF_000696425.1 Galeopterus variegatus | reverse complement strand
CAAAGTCCAGGGAACACATCTGGTGAGTGTCTTCTTTGGTGGTGGCTTTACAGCAATGCAGAGGTCTCAAATTTGTCTTTGGGGTTTTATACTGATGTTCAATGGTCTGGTCTTCCCATTTTTTTTCTATAGAGGTCAGGTTTCTGAAGGTTTCCAGCACGACAGCTCTGTAGAGATTCTTCTGGGAAGGATCCAGCGAAGCCCACTCCTCCAGGGTGAAGTTGACAGCCACATCCTCAAAGGTAACTGAATCCATTTCTTGGCTTCCAGGTGTCCCGTTGATCTCCCTACTGCCCCCGCAGGCCCTGCAGATAACAATGTGACAGGGACTGAGGTGAAGCCATGTGAGGCATCTGGGAGCAGCCAGACAGGATCCCAACCTCTGCAGGGTGGGAGTTAGGAATACCTCAGGAAGGCTTTTCAGATGGGAGGAAGCTAAGGTTTGGGTGATGAGGAATAATGAAAGCTAATGCATTGTGAGCTCCTAACTCTGCCAGACAGCATGCTGGGCACTTCACATGTTTTAACTCATTTGTCTTTACAGCAGCCCTTCAGCTGGGGAAATAGAGAAGTTAGATCTCTTGGCCAAAGTCATACACATGGTAAGAAGTGGGTTTGGAAGCTGAATCTAAGCAACCTGGTTTTAGAGTCCACACTTGTCCCTGGGATGCAATGCAGCGTCCCAGGGGCAGTTATTCCGGCTGAGGCAGGAAGGAAGAAGAGGGTTCCAGTCAGAGAGAACAGCACTGGTAAAGCTCTGGAGATGGGGGAACACATGGCACATTAGAGGAACCCAAAGTTCAGAACAGTTGCAGTTAGAGTGGAAGAGAACATGTTGTAAGCCTGTGGAGATAATTTGGGTGGAGATGACCATGGAGAGAAAGTCTGAGAGGACCAGGCACTCAGCAGGGTGAAGCAAAGTGAAAGCTGAAGGGGCAGGGCCATTTAGTGCTGACCTTTTGTGAGCAGGATTGGTCCAGCACAGGTTCCTGAATCTTCTCTACCATCCAAGTTCAGGTGACCACTTTCCACTGTCCCCAGGTAATCTCTGCAGTTTCTTTTTGTTTTGAGAGTTCACATCTGCTCTCTTCTTTGCTCAAGTTCCTACCTTGTAGCCCTTGACTTGGTTGCCACTTTTTGTCTCAACCTCTTCCATGGACACTCTGGTAAAAAGGCGTATTACTTGGTAGTTGAAAGTACAGGCTCTGAGATAAAATGAAATCTGGATTTGAATCCTGGTGTTTCACTTACTACCTATGTGAGCTTGGGCAAAGTTAACCTCCCTGATCTTCAGCCTTCATACGTGAAAGAAAATAATACTAATAGTGCTAACTCTAGGGTTTTTATGAGGATCCAAGTGAGATCATCTACATGAAGAATTTAACCATTGTGTGGTAGTAAATGCTCAATAAATTAAGACTGTTAGCTTGTCTTCATCCTGACTTGATTCTTGAATGCTTCACTGATGCGTCGCAAGTGAGATCATCTACATGAAGAATTTAACCATTGTGTGGTAGTAAATGCTCAATAAATTAGGACTGTTAGCTTGTCTTCATCCTGACTTGATTCTTGAATGCTTCACTGATGCGTCGTCCTCTCTCTCGCCCCCTTACAGAAAAATTACAGTAGAGGTCATGGGAAGTAAGGTTTCTGCAATGCTGATGGAAGATAAGTAAAACATTTCTCTCCTTTCATGGAGTCTCCCCAGGAAAATAGGCCTGACACTGTCTTCCCTGAGAATTCTTCTGAGGTCTTCTATTCCCAGGTCTAAACTCTGTGTACACAGGTTTCTAAGAACTAAAAAAGTATTACTGTGGAAATTCAGCAGGTAAGACAGAAAGGAGTTCATTTAAATCTAAAAGGAGTTTAGTAGAAAATATTTGTGAAGATAAAAGGACACTGACAGATGAGGTAGAGAGGTTTGATGGAAGACAGAGGAGTTTAACGTTTGGAGAACAGCTTGATGGGGTGGGGGGAACTGTCATCAATTTTCATTTCAAAATCAAGGACAGAATTAAATATGCTGTAAAGCCATCTTTTGCTCCCTACCTAGCATATTGAATAGGAATGGTGGTGTCTAGAAGGGAAGCATATGGTCACATTCCCACTCAGAAAAACCTGATGGCCAAGACAAATAAATGTGAACATTATATCTGCAAGTAATATATGGGGACTGCTACTTTGTATTTTTCTCTCCATGCTTATGATTCACAAATAGAATGTGAATACTACAATCCTGCATTTTTGTTCACATATGCATCAGCCCAGGTGAACTCTTTCATGTATCTGAGTCTTTATTTCTCACTCATGCTATTCTCTCTGAAAATTCTTTGCAGAAAATACCATAAACTGCATATCTGAGTTTCATTCACTACTAAAATATGACCAAATCCATGTACTAATGAGCTGGGTTTAATGGAGTATTTCTGTTCCCATAAATAAGTGGAATAAGTAAAATAATATATTTGCATGCATGTTTATTTTTACCCTTTTGTACATAGAATATAATTTTTTTTCCCTTTTTTTGTCTTTTTTCGTGACCAGCAATGTTGCTCCCTACCTAGCATATTGAATAGGAATGGTGGTGTCTAGAAGGGAAGCATATGGTCACATTCCCACTCAGAAAAACCTGATGGCCAAGACAAATAAATGTGAACATTATATCTGCAAGTAATATATGGGGACTGCTACTTTGTATTTTTCTCTCCATGCTTATGATTCACAAATAGAATGTGAATACTACAATCCTGCATTTTTGTTCACATATGCATCAGCCCAGGTGAACTCTTTCATGTATCTGAGTCTTTATTTCTCACTCATGCTATTCTCTCTGAAAATTCTTTGCAGAAAATACCATAAACTGCATATCTGAGTTTCATTCACTAGTAAAATATGACCAAATCCATGTACTAATGAGCTGGGTTTAATGGAGTATTTCTGTTCCCATAAATAAGTGGAATGAGTAAAATAATATATTTGCATGCATGTTTATTTTTACCCTTTTGTACATAGAATATAATTTTTTTTTTCCTTTTTTTGTCTTTTTTCGTGACCAGCAATGGATCGCAACCCTCAGTGTCACGCCCGTACCG
>NW_007726414.1:623784-629567 GCF_000696425.1 Galeopterus variegatus | reverse complement strand
CCTTGCTCAGCCAGTGAGAGGCCGGTCTGTATGTGGGATCCGAACCCTCGGCGGGAGCGCCCCCGCGCCCCCAAGCGGCGCACTGTAGCAGGGCGCCACCGGGCCGGCCCCCATAGAATATAATTTTTTTATGATGGGGAGTTGTGGAGTTGCAGTAGCAGACCACTGGCTAGTTTTCTTCCACAAAGAGGGAGAAGGGAGTATAGGAGATGCCATTGAATCTGTGGAGATCACCTTCTGCAATTACAGATATAAATGGCACACAATTGATGCTGATATGCTGAAAAGGAAAGATGTCACCATCTTGGTAGCTTCATTTCTCTCCCTGAGTCAACATTGCCCCGAAGCACATTTCTTGGAAAGAACCCTGGATTGTTTGCAGTGGAATTCTTGTCCTTGTGGTGGCCCCCAGGATAAATCATAAATTCTCTGCCCCTCAGCTTTCTCATCTGAAAAACAAAGGGAAGAATGAAATTATTTCCTCATTTGTTTCAGCCCTAATTCCAATTCTATGTGCTATCTTTTGCTTATTTAGGTATAAAAAGAAATAAATTTGACTAACATTGGAACCTGAATTAAAGAGTTAGAATAAAGAAAGACCTTTAATGTTACATGCTTTTATTTTGGATGCCACGAATACTTCCAACAAATAAGCAATGATAATGGTATTCGTGGTATAGCCCTCTGATGGACAATTAAGCAGTAATTTAAAATACAATTTACAAAGAGTTTCAGGGGCCTGCAAAAATATTCCAGATATAATGTTATGTAGGGGGGAAATCAGGAAACTAAATTACATAAACAGAATCATAGCAATAATAAAAATTATAGAAAAAAGACTGGCCAGATAGCTCTCGTAGAGTGTGGTGCTGATAACGCCAAGGTCAAGGGTTCAGATCCCCTTACTGGCCAGCTGCCAAAAAANGTGGTGCTGATAACGCCAAGGTCAAGGGTTCAGATCCCCTTACTGGCCAGCTGCCAAAAAAAAAAAAAGAAAGTTATAAAAAAAAGATTAGCGTCCACATTTTAACAGGATTGCCTCCTGTTGGTAAAATTATGACTGAATTATTTTCTCTACTTCTCTATGTTTCTTTTTCTACTCCATTATATATACTTTTTTTTTTTATATACTGTACATTTCCTACAGTAAGCATGTTCTGTTTTCTAATCAGAGGCAGGTGCTTTGAACAATCTTCCCTGGCCCTGGGTGATGGATTTCTGTGTCTGGAGTCTGCAGCTCCTTGTGACAAATGGCAGGAATCTGAAAAACAGCCCGCTGGGTTGGAGATACACTCTGTGGTCACTCGGCAGAGCAAAGCACTCTCGACTAAATAGCTTTTGAATCCCTAGCCTTGGTGTTATTAGGGCCATGCACCACCCAAAGGAACTAGCCATCCACACATGACTTTCAAACTATTAAAATTGAATAGATCTCCCTGAGCTAGAAGTAGGTCATTGATACTGTGGGTGGTTGGGCTTGCAATACAGGTGTTTCAAAGAATTTATTTATGACACAATACTCTTCCTCTACTAGAGAAGAATAGACGGTGCCATAATTAAGTGCCAATAGGCATTTATTGAATGTGTGCTTTGGGCCGAGACCTGTGCTAAGCACTGAGAGATCAGTTCTGCTCGTCAAGGATCTCACAGTCCGGTACTTGAAACAGACATAGAAATAAATAGTTACATTGTCTCGCGGGACGGTGTGATGGGAACGGGAACAAGGAATTGTGGGAGCTCAGAGGGAAACCTGTAAGTTACCGGGAGATGCAGGAGAGGGCGGGAATTCTTCCAAGAGGGAAAGGTCCTCGAGCTGAGGAGCAACAAATGGGTAGGAGTCCGACTCTGCGGGCCACGGTGTGATGGGAACGGGAACAAGGAATTGTGGGAGCTCAGAGGGAAACCTGTAAGTTACCAGGAGATGCAGGAGAGGGCGGGAATTCTTCCAAGAGGGAAAGGTCCTCGAGCTGAGGAGCAACAAATGGGTAGGAGTCCGACTCTGCGGGCTGCGCAGCTTTGCTGCAGTGGGAAGCGGGAGGCAGAGGGTGCTGGGAAGTGAGAATGGAGAGGGGTGGAGGGGCCCAGCATGCAGCACCGTAGTACCCCGCGAGGAGGACGGTCTAGACCAGAGCATGGCGAGCTAGACAGAGCCTGCGGACTCAGTTTGGCCCACTGTTGGCTCTTGTACATGAGGAAAACGGCTTTTACCATTTTAAATAGCTGTCTTTTAAATGTTTATATGAGTACCTACATGGTGTCCTCAGTTTTGCCTCTTGGCCTGCAAAGCCTAAAATATTTACTATCTGGCCCTTTAGGAAAAGGTTTGCCCACCCTGAACTAGAATGTACGCTGAAGGTGATAGGGAGCGTTGGAGGGACAGGAGCTTGGGAATGAGCTTAGGAAACGCTGACTGTAGTTAGGGGGACAGCTGGGGAGGCTGCTGAGGTGAGAGACGAGTGTCCTCATTTAGGCGATGGTAGAGAGAATATGGAAGTAGATTTCTGAGGAAAGATCTTGAGTTCCAGTTTGGGTGTTTTACCTCAGTAATGTGTGGGGACATGCATGTGAGGTCTGCCAGCTATTGCATCTGTAAATCTGGTGGGCTCTGAAGAGAGGGCAGGCTGAGCTCTAGCCTTAAGAGAAGTCAGCAAGTAGGTGGGGAGTGGAAGTGCGCAAGTAGATGAGCTCATCCGGACTGAGGGTGTGGGTAAGATGGGAAGGGCAGAAGGCCAAGGGCACAATCTTTAAAAGTGCCAGAGAAGGATTAGGAAATCACAGTGGAGACAGAAAATGAGTGGGCAGAGGAGTAGAAGGAGAACCAGGCATATTTTTTCATGGAAGCCAAAGAAGTAGAGAATTTCAAAGAGGAAAGGTGGATCAGCAAATATTTCCAAAGCAGCAAAGACTTCCAAAGTGTTAAGGACTGAGCAAATGTCATTTGGATTTGGCAATTGGGGTGATTTTGCAAAGTTACAGAATTTTCCATAGAGTCTTAAGGGAAAGAGGGGATAAAATATTCCCTCTAAATTTCTATGTGGGTTCATGAAGTTACTTGTTGATCATGAGGTTTATAGAATCATGGGATGGGGTTTATTTATTGCCATTTTTAAGAAATATTCAAAGAGTACCACAAGGGTATTAAAACAATCTGGATTAGTGAATGGACCAGGGCTTGAATCAATATATTCGGATTAATGTTAAAATAATTGTCCCACTACATGAAATAAATGTCTTATACAGAGATAATATGACATACGTAAAGCATAATTTTTTAAAAATATTACTTTAAAATAAAAGAAGCAGGTGGTATAAACAGGAAAGGTAAAGAAGAATACTTGTGCTATCAGCAGTAAATCCCTTGAGAATAACAAGAAACAAACAAGGAAACAACCAAAATTAAGAATACAATAATGAATAAGGTTAAAAAAAAATTAAGAAAGCAAACTGCAGGTAAAGGAAGGAGGTTGAAAAATTAATAAGTAGGTGAGTTTATGAAAAGACTTTATTTGCTTGCCCAGAATCCCCCCCAGAAATAAATCCCAAACCTTCCCATTGAGGAACCACCATTCACCCAGTCTTCACAGTTTAGGATAAACAGATGCCATTGGTATCTCTAGATGGAGGTATGCCCAACTCATGGCCAGTGAGGATGCTCATATCCTGGGCCACAGTGACTGGTTCAGGGATGGGCTTGTTATCCCAGTGTGAGCCGATGAGAATCAAGCAATCAAGCATTGGTCTTTCCTTGGCACTAATTGGAAAGAGACCCTCTCTTTCCACTGGAATTGGTAAACCAATGGGATGCATGCAGGGAACCACTCATGGCTATATTTGCTACTACATAGCTGCCTGTAAATGAAGCTCCCAGAAAAGAAAATGGAGTCAAGAGAGGAAGACAGACACTTTCTTGAAGACATCATTTTGGTCACCAAATCCAGCCATGCCGAAAGCAAGCCCTGGACAGTTCAATTACTACAGCCAAAAGGACTTCCCTTTTTCCCTTAAGCTGCTTTGATTTCAGTTTCTATCATTTGTAATCAAAATCGTCCAAATTTATAGAGTAAGGAGAGATATTTGGGAGTGGAATGTAACCCGCTCTAAGGAATCCCAAAATTATAAATTTTATGTATGTTCCAAAATATAGTCATTAACTTAGTCAAGAGTTGTTTGGTTTAAAGCAGAGGAAACTTACTCAATTTGCTCAATTAGAAAGGAGTTTGTTGTTTCAAGTCAAGTGTTGCTCACAAAGCACAAGGATAGGAATTAAGGTCAGATATCACAATGGAGAGTGAATGTCCTCTAGAAAGTCAGCAGGAGTCCAAAGAGCTACTCTGTGTTTGTCTCCCCCATGGGGGTCTACAGGATATTTCTATTGCTCCATGAAAATCTCTTCCATGATTAGTTTACCTGGCCCCTAAGAAACCATCCTAATGTGATTTCATCCCTTACTGACATTCATCACCATACAGATTCAACACCCACAGGTAGACCTTGTCTTTTCAAGTGCCAGTTCTAAATACCTAAATTTGATTGGCCCAACTTAGGACAGGTGTCCACCTTTGGTCCAATCAGCTGTGGCCAAAGGACAACATTACCAGCTCTATTGCTCACTCAGAGGGCCAACACAGTTATTATCTCCTAAACTTCTGAATCAGAACATGAAAAAGGAACAAGGAAGCATAGCACAGTGGGAAAAGCCCAGGATTTGTAAGTCAATTTCTAGACAGAACTAGGGGAGTGATTTTCAATGGTTCATTCCCCTTATCGGAGTCCCAGTGTCTCTACTCTGCCATGCTTAAACTCCATTGAATGAAATCACATGTCTGAGATGCTCTATGAAAAAAATATTAGTTATTCTTATGAATAAAAGTGTGTCAAAACCAAAGTTATGAATGAGTGTGCAGAATAGAAAGAACGTAACTTTAGAGTTCGATCTATGGACTTCAAATCCCAACAGCTAGGTCACTTCTGCCTGTGTGATATTAGATACACTCTGTGAATATCTTTTCCTCAACGCAAATCTAGGAAAATAATATCTAGCTTACAGGGCTGATGTAGAAATTAAATGAAGTGTCAAATAGAAAGTACCTAACCCAATACTTGTGGCACTCAGTACATGTTAACTGTCATCACTATTACTTATTAAGGCACATTATACTTATTTATACTAAGGCAGGTCTATCCTTAATCTAAAAAGATCTACCATTATAATGCTTTAAATAATCAATTCTATTGGAAAAATCTCTACTCCAAGAGATTCCTCTTAAACAATAGTTCTTAGCCAATAGAAATACCTGGGGATCTTTTTAAAAATACAAATGCCTGGTGCCCACCGTAGGCCAACTCAATCAGAATCACTGAGCCTGGAACCCTGGTATGTGTGTTTTTAAAAGCTCCACAGTGGAAGATTAAAAAAAAAATGTTTATAGAATGAATAAATGTGTGAATGAATAAACAAACAAATGAATGAGTAAGTGAGAGAGCACTACAATGAACACAATGCATTTATAGTAAATTAGGGAAAAAGTGTTCAATTCTGTACTCTGTGGTGTCTTAAAAGTAGATTTACACACAAATAAAATGATCAAAACAATAGCACACAAAAAAGGGTTAGGTTGGATGTATCAAAATGTAGTCATTTGTTTTCTGACAGTGTTTGTGTTTTCTTCAGTTAGTTTGATATATATATATATATATTTTTTTTTTTTTGGTCTTTTGTCCTTTTTTCCGTGTCCGGCAACGGATCATAACCCTCAGTGTTGCCCCCGTACCGGACCGGGGAC
>NW_007726414.1:621254-622941 GCF_000696425.1 Galeopterus variegatus | reverse complement strand
GTTCTTGAGTGTTTCCTTCTTCTCCCTGAATTGGCATGCAGACCACTTCTTTTTCAAGCACTTAATCTACCAAGTACCACAAGTCAAAATAAAAATACTTGCAAGGAAAGAATTCAAGAAGGAAAGAGCTTTATATAGACCCATCAGCTCAGTTTAACCCATAAAAGGTCAGGTGAAAAAACAGTCCTCACATATTTGCTAATCAAAACGCTGAACTGTGGAGTAAAATTCATATGCCCTTGCAGTGTAGCTCAAAACTGCACCCTGGGAGAGACTGAATATTTTAAGGTTTAACAGCATATGAATTTCAGAAATGGAGGCCTTGAGGAAATAAGCAATGAATTAAAAGGACTTTCAGATGAAATAAAACATAGTTATTGAAAGAAAAAAAAGAAAATTGGTTTTCATATTGAAAACCTATGAAAGTTGGTCTGCTAGAGAGATTTAGAAAATAAGGAAGAATAAAGTAGCAAATTAAACTGGACTCATAAATCACTCTTTAAAATTATTGTATGGATGAGTGAGAAGGAAAGATACTGAAGTCAAGGAGCCAGTTATATTACATATCAAAGGTCACAGAAGCAAATGTCTACAAGGCCTTTGAATGAATGGGTTTTGGTGTAAGGCAATAAGGAAGAATGGGGACTTAGGCATACCGGGAGTGTATATACCCTATTTTTAAAAGTATCTACCACTTAGTTTCAGTCAATTGTTGCCACGTAAGATATAAGCCTAAAGTCTCTAATCTTTTAAGGAGAAGTTAGAAATCCAGATCTTTTCATGTAAAGATTTCCCAATTTTTAAATGTCAACAACAAATTCAAATATTTTAAGTATGCTAAGTTAGCAAAAAAAGGGGGAGGAAAAAAGCATGTGTGTGAACTGTATCTGGGCCACCATTTTGAGAAGTGGGGTAGTGGATCAAATATGCATTGGCTTTGAACCCTTCCAAAAGTGAGTTTTAATCCAAAGTTCACCATAAACCAGCTGTGAGACTGTGGGAAAATGAATGATTTAACCTTTCAAAACATTTGTCTCCTTATCTGTGAAAAAGAGGAAGGTTAACATCCCCCTTCCCTAGAGGTTGTGAGAATTATCCATGAACACAGCATTGGGGAGCACAGTTACAAGGCAGGAGAGGGGGAGGCTGTGTCACTCCATGTGTATCATAATGTGCTCCAATCTGTTGTAAAGTCCTCTGAACCCAAGGAAAGAAACATTCTTTAAAAACTTCAAAACATGAAAGAAGCTTAGACACAAGAGTATATGAAATCAGCTATACAAATTGAAATTTCCAAGTCACTGTGTAGTCTTAGAAATAGCTCAAGAATTTTGTCACATTAGAAAGTAATAAAATTCACTAAAAAAACTAGGAGTTGGCAATCTCTTAAAGCTGTGTTTCTTAACCCTTTTTACATTATGACCCCCTAAAGGAGCCTTTTCAGATATATGTATTTTTTTTTCCCTGATCACTCCCTCCCCACCCCATAAAAATCTAATACTACAGATATAGTACATATCTGTTTAGGTACATAAAAAGAGTAAGTCCCCACCTCACCCCCCAAACCAATTTTCACCTCTTTGGGGATGATACTTCCATTGAGAAGGCATGTCTTAAAGAGACCCACCACATAGATTGAGTTCCAACATTTTTGTCTCACTTTTTGATTGGGAATAATAAATAAAAA